>NW_027308187.1:2500-5000 GCF_047496885.1 Scyliorhinus torazame
AATTCCAACGAGTACAGTCCCAGTCTACTCAACCTCTCCTCGTAATCCAACCCCTGCAGCTCTGGGATTAACCTAGTGAATCTCCTCTGCACACCCTCCAGTGCCAGTACGTCCTTTCTCCAGTAAGGAGACCAAAACTGAACACAATACTCCAGGTGTGGCCTCACTAACACCTTATACAATTGCAGCATAACCTCCCTAGTCTTAAACTCCATCCCTCTAGCAATGAAGGACAAAATTCTATTCGCCTTCTTAATCACCTGTTGCACTTGTAAACCAACTTTTTGCGACTCATGCACTAGCACACCCAGGTCTCTCTGCACAGCAGCATGTTTTAATATTTTATCATTTAAATAATAATCCCTGTTGCTGTTATTCCTACCAAAATGGACAACCTCACATTTGTCAACATTGTATTCCATCTACCAGACCCGTCCATTCACTTAGCCTGTCCAAATCCCTCTGCAGACTTCCAGTATCCTCTGCACTTTTTGCTTTACCACTTATCTTAGTGTCGTCTGCAAACTTGGACACATTGCCCTTGGTCCCCAACTCCAAATCATCTATGTAAATTGTGAACAGTTGTGGGCCCAACACTGATCCCTGAGGGACACCACTAGCTACTGATTGCCACCCAGAGAAAAGCCCATTAATCCCCACTCTTTGCTTTCTATTAATTAACCAATCGTCTATCCATGCTCCTACTTTCCCTTTAATGCCATGCAACTTTATTTCTGTCTCTCCCTCCCACTCTCTCTCTGCCTCTCTCTCTATCTGTCTCCCTCACACTCTTTGGGCGTCATTCTCCGCCCCCCGCCGGGTCGGAGAATGGCCGTTGGCCGCCGTGAATCCCGCCCCCGCCCCCGCCGAAGTCTCCGCTCCCGGAGATTGGGCGGGGGCGGGAATCGGGCCGCGCCGGTTAGCGGGACCCCCCGCTGGATTCTCCGGCCCGGATGGGCCGAAGTCCCGCCCAGGAATTGCCTGTCCCGCCGACGTAAATCAAACCTGGTATTTACCGGCGGGACCAGGCGGCGTGGGCGGGCTCCGGGGTCCTGGGGGGGGGGGGCGCGGGGCGATCTGACCCCGGGGGGTGCCCCCACGGTGGCCTGGCCCGCGATCGGGGCCCACCGATCCGCGGGCGGGCCTGTGCCGTGGGGGCACTCTTTCCCTTCCGCCTCCGCCACGGTCTCCACCATGGCGGAGGCGGGAAGAGAGTCTCCCCACTGCGCATGCGCCGGGAAACTGACAGCGGCCGCTGACACTCCCGCGCACGCGCCGCATTTCCGCGCCAGCTGGCGGGGAAACAAACGCCGTTTCCGCCAGCTGGCGGGGCGGAAATCCCTCCGGCGTCGGCCTAGCCCCTCAATGTTGGGGCTAGGCCCCCAAAGAGGCGGAGCATTCCGCACCTTTGGGCCGGCGCGATGCCCGTCTGATTGGCGCCAGTCGGGGGACATCCCGCCGTTGGGGGAGAATTTCGCCCTTTGTCTCTCTCTCTCTCTGTCTCTCTCTCTGTCTCTCACTCTCTGTCTCTCTCTCTGTCTCTCACTCTGTCTCTCACTCCCTGCCTCTCACTCTGTCTGTCTCTCTCTCTCTCTGTCTCTCTCTCTCTCTCTCTGTCTCTCTCTCTGCCTCTCTCTCTCTGTCTCTCTCTCTGTCTCTCTCTCTCTCTGTCTATCACTCCCTGCCTCTCACTCTGTCTATCGCTCTCTCTCTGTCTCTCTCTCTGTCTCTCACTCTCTGCCTCTCACTCTGTCTATCTCTCTCTCTCTGTCTCTCTCTGCCTCTCTCTCTCTGTCTCGCTCTCTGTCTCACACTCTCTGTCTCTCACTCTCTGCCTCTCACTCTGTCTCTCTCTCTGTCTCTCTCTCTCTCTCTGTCTCTCTCTCTCTGTCTCTCTCTCTGTCTCACTCTCTGTGTCTCTCTCTCTGTGTCTCTCTCTCTCCCTCTGTCTCTCTCTCTCTGTCTCTCTCTCTGTCTCACTCTCTGTGTCTCTCTCTCTGTGTCTCTTTCTTTGCCCCCTCTCTCTCTGTGACTCACTCTGTGTCTCTCTCTCTGTCTCTCTCTCTCTCTCTCTGTCTCTCTCTCTCTCTCTGTCTCTCTTGGTCTCTCTCTCTCTGTCCCACTCTCTCTGTCTCTCTCTCTCTCTGTCTCTCTCTCTGTCTCACTCTCTGTGACTCACTCCTCTCTCTCTCCCTGTCTCTCTCTCTCTGTCTCACTCTCTATCTCTCTCTGTGTCCTCTCTCTGTCTCTCTCTCTGTCTGACTCTCTGTGTCTCTCTCTCTCTGTCACTCTCTCTCTGTCTCACTCTCTGTGTCTCTTTCTTTGTCCGTCTCTCTCTGTGACTCACTCTGTGTCTCTCTCTCATCTGTGTCTCTCTCTGTCTCTTGCTCTCTGTCCCACTCACTCTGTCTCTCTCTCTGTGTCTCTCTGTCTCTCTTCTGTCTCTCTCTCTCTGTCTCTCTCTCTCTCTCTCTCTGTCTCTCTCTCTCTCTGTCTCTCT
>NW_027308187.1:12500-165376 GCF_047496885.1 Scyliorhinus torazame
CTGACAGTGCAGCACTCCCTCAGTACTGACCCTCTGACAGGGCAGCACTCCCTCAGCACTGACCCTCTGACAGTGCGGCACTCCCTCAGTGCTGACCCTCTGACAGAGCTGCACTCCCTCAGTACTGACCCTCTGACAGTGCAGCACTCCCTCAGTACTGACCTTCTGACAGTGCAGCACTCCCTCAGTACTGACCCTCTGACTGTGCAGCACTCCCTCAGTACTGACCCTCTGACAGTGCGGCACTCCCTCAGTACTGACCCTCTGACAGTGCGGCACTCCCTCACTACTGACCCTCTTTCAGTGCAACACTCCCTCAATACTGAACCACTGACAGTGCATCGCTCTCTCAGTACTGACCCTCTGACAGTGCAGCACTCCCTCAGTTCTGACCCTCTGACAGTGCAGCACTCCCTCAGTACTGACCCTCTGACAGTGCAGCACTCCCTCAGGACTGACCCTCTGACAGTGCAGCACTCCCTCAGTACTGACCCTCTGACAGTGCGGCACTCCCTCAGTACTGACCCTCTGACAGTGCGGCACTCCCTCAGTACTGATCCTCTGACAGTGCAGCACTCCCTCTGTACTGACCCCCTGACAGTGCAGCACTCCCTCAGTACTGACCCTCTGACAGTGCGGCACTCCCTCCGTACTGACCCTCTGACAGTGCAGCACTCCCTCCGTACTGACGCTCTGACAGTGCAGCACTCCCTCAGTACTGACCCTCTGACAGTGCGGCACTCCCTCAGTACTGACCCTCTGACAGTGCGGCACTCCCTCAGTACTGATCCTCTGACAGTGCAGCACTCCCTCAGTACTGACCCTCTGACAGTGCGGCACTCCCTCAGTACTGACCCTCTGACAGTGCAGCACTCCCTCAGTACTGACGCTCTGACAGTGCAGCACTCCCTCAGTACTGACCCTCTGACAGTGCGGCACTACCTCAGTACTGACCCTCTGACAGTGCGGCACTCCCTCAGTACTGATCCTCTGACAGTGCAGCACTCCCTCAGTACTGACCCTCTGACAGTGCAGCACTCCCTCAGTACTGACCCACTGACAGTGCAGCACTCCCTCAGTACTGACCCTCTGACAGTGCAGCACTCCCTCAGTACTGACCCTCTGACAGTGCAGCACTCCCACAGTACTGATCCTCTGACAGTGCAGCATTCCCTCAGCACTGACCCTCTGACAGTGCAGCACTCCCTCAGTCCTGACCCCGCTGACAGTGCAGCACTCCCCCAGTACTGACCCTCTGACAGTGCAGCACTCCCACAGTACTGATCCTCTGACAGTGCAGCACTCCCACAGTACTGATCCTCTGACAGTGCAGCACTCCCTCAGTACTGACCCTCTGACAGTGCGGTACTCCCTCAGCACTGACCCTCTGACAGTGCAGCTCTCCCTCAGTACTGACCCTCTGACAGTGCAGCACTCCCTCAGTATTGACCCTCTGACAGTGCAGCACTCCCTCAGTACTGACCCTCTGACAGTGCGGCACTCCCTCAGTACTGACCCTCTGACAGTGCGGCACTCCCTCAGTACTGACCCTCTGACAGTGCGGCACTCCCTCAGTACTGACCCTCTGACAGTGCAGCACTCCCTCAGTACTGACCCTCTGACAGGGCAGCACTCCCTCAGTACTGACTCTCTGGCAGTGCAGCACTCCCTCAGTACTGACCCTCTGACAGTGCAGCACTCCCTCAGTACTGACCCTCTGACAGTGCAGCACTCCCTCAGTACTGACCCTCTGACAGTGCAGCACTCCCTCAGTACTGACCCTCTGACAGTGCGGCGCTCCCTCAGTACTGACCCTCTGACAGTGCGGCACTCCCTCAGTACTGACCATCTGACAGTGCAGCACTCCCTCAGTACTGACCCTCTGACAGTACGGCACTCCCTCACTACTGACCCTCTGACAGTGCGGTGCTCCCTCAGTACTGACCTTCTGACAGTGCAGCTCTCCCTCAGTACTGACCCTCTGACAGTGCGGCACTCCCTCAGTACTGAACCACTGACAGTGCAGCACTCCCTCAGTACTGACCCTCTGACAGTGCAGCACTCCCTCAGTACTGACCCTCTGACAGGGCAGCACTCCCTCAGCACTGACCCTCTGACAGTGCGGCACTCCCTCAGTGCTGACCCTCTGACAGAGCTGCACTCCCTCAGTACTGACCCTCTGACAGTGCAGCACTCCCTCAGTACTGACCCTCTGACAGTGCGGCACTCCCTCAGTACTGACCCTCTGACAGTGCAGCACTCCCTCAGTACTGACCCTCTGACAGTGCAGCACTCCCTCAGTACTGACCCTCTGACAGTGCGGCACTCCCTCAGTACTGACCCTCTGACAGTGCGGCACTCCCTCAGTACTGACCCTCTGACAGTGCAGCACTCCCTCAGTAATGACGCTCTGACAGTGCAGCACTCCCTCAGTACTGACCCTCTGACTGTGCAGCACTCCCTCAGTACTGACCCTCTGACAGTGCGGCACTCCCTCAGTACTGACCCTCTGACAGTGCGGCACTCCCTCAGTACTGACCCTCTGACAGTGCAGCACTCCCTCAGTAATGACCGTCTGACAGTGCAGCTCTCCCTCAGTACTGACCCTCTGACAGTGCAGCACTCCCTCACTACTGACCCTCTTTCAGTGCAACACTCCCTCAATACTGAACCACTGACAGTGCGGCACTCCCTCAGTTCTGACCCTCTGACAGTGGAGCACTCCCTCAGTACTGACCCTCTGACAGTGCAGCACTCCCTCAGTACTGACCCTCTGACAGTGCAGCACTCCCTCAGTACTGACCCTCTGACAGTGCAGCACTCCCTCAGTACTGACCCTCTGACAGTGCGGCACTCCCTCAGTACTGACCCTCTGACAGTGCAGCACTCCCTCAGTACTGACCCTCTGACAGTGCAGCACTCCCTCTGTACTGACCCCCTGACAGTGCAGCACTCCCTCAGTACTGACCCTCTGACAGTGCGGCACTCCCTCCGTACTGACCCTCTGACAGTGCAGCACTCCCTCCGTACTGACCCTCTGACAGTGCGGCACTCCCTCCGTACTGACCCTCTGACAGTGCGGCACTCCCTCAATACTGACCCTCTGACAGTGCAGCACTCCCTCAGTACTGACCCTCTGACAGTGCGGCACTCCCTCAGTACTGACCCTCTGACAGTGCGGCACTCCCTCAGTACTGACCCTCTGACAGTGCGGCACTCCCTCAGTACTGATCCTCTGACAGTGCAGCACTCCCTCAGTACTGACCCTCTGACAGTGCAGCACTCCCTCAGTACTGACCCACTGACAGTGCAGCACTCCCTCAGTACTGACCCTCTGACAGTGCAGCACTCCCTCAGTACTGACCCTCTGACAGTGCAGCACTCCCTCAGTACTGACCCTCTGACAGTGCAGCACTCCCTCAGTACTGACCCTCTGACAGTGCAGCACTCCCTCAGTACTGACCCTCTGACAGTGCAGCACTCCCACAGTACTGATCCTCTGACAGTGCAGCATTCCCTCAGCACTGACCCTCTGACAGTGCAGCACTCCCTCAGTCCTGACCCCGCTGACAGTGCAGCACTCCCCCAGTACTGACCCTCTGACAGTGCAGCACTCCCAGAGTACTGACCCTCTGACAGTGCAGCACTCCCACAGTACTGATCCTCTGACAGTGCAGCACTCCCACAGTACTGATCCTCTGACAGTGCAGCACTCCCACAGTACTGATCCTCTGACAGTGCAGCACTCCCCCAGTACTGACCCTCTGACAGTGCAGCACTCCCAGAGTACTGACCCTCTGACAGTGCAGCACTCCCACAGTACTGATCCTCTGACAGTGCAGCACTCCCACAGTACTGATCCTCTGACAGTGCAGCACTCCCTCAGTACTGATCCTCTGACAGTGCAGCACTCCCACAGTACTGATCCTCTGACAGTGCAGCACTCCCTCAGTACTGACCCTCTGACAGTGCAGCATTCCCTCAGTACTGACCCTCTGACAGTGCAGCACTCCCTCAGTACTGACCCTCTGTCAGTGCAGCACTCCCTCAGCACTGACCCTCAGACAGTGCGGCACTCCCTCAGTACTGACCCTCTGACAGTGCAGCACTCCCTCAGTACTGACCCTCTGACAGTGCAGCACTCCCTCAGTAATGACGCTCTGACAGTGCAGCACTCCCTCAGTACTGACCCTCTGACAGTGCAGCACTCCCTCAGTACTGACCCTCTGACAGTGCAGCACTCCCTCAGTACTGACCCTCTGACAGTGCAGCACTCCCTCAGTACTGACCCTCTGACAGTGCATCACTCTCTCAGTACTGTCCCTCTGACAGTGCAGCACTCCCTCAGTTCTGACGCTCTAACAGTGCAGCACTCCCTCAGTACTGACCCTCTGACAGTGCAGCACTCCCTCAGTACTGACCCTCTGACAGTGCGGTACTCCCTCAGCACTGACCCTCTGACAGTGCAGCTCTCCCTCAGTACTGACCCTCTGACAGTGCAGCACTCTCTCAGTACTGACCCTCTGACAGTGCAGCACTCCCTCAGTACTGACCCTCTGACAGTGCAGCACTCCCTCAGTACTGAACCTCTGACAGTGCGGCACTCCCTCAGTACTGACCCTCTGACAGTGCAGCACTCCCTCAGTACTGACCCTTTGACAGTGCGGCACACCCTCAGTACTGACCCTCTGACAGTGCAGCACTCCCTCAGTACTGACCCTCTGACAGTGCAGCACTCCCTCAGTACTGATCCTCTGACAGGCCAGCACTCCCTCAGTACTGACCCTCTGGCAGTGCAGCACTCCCTCAGTACTGACCCTCTAACAGTGCAGCACTCCCTCAGTACTGACCCTCTGACAGTGCAGCACTCCCTCAGTACTGACCCTCTGACAGTGCAGCATTCCCTCAGTACTGACCCTCTGACAGTGCAGCACTCCCTCAGTACTGACCCTCTGTCAGTGCAGCACTCCCTCAGCACTGACCCTCAGACAGTGCGGCACTCCCTCAGTGCTGACCCTCTGACAGAGCAGCACTCCCTCAGTACTGACCCTCTGACAGTGCAGCACTCCCTCAGTACTGACCCTCTAACAGTGCAGCACTCCCTCAGTAATGACGCTCTGACAGTGCAGCACTCCCTCAGTACTGACCCTCTGACAGTGCAGCACTCCCTCAGTACTGACCCTCTGACAGTGCAGCACTCCCTCAGTACTGACCCTCTGACAGTGCAGCACTCCCTCAGTACTGACCCTCTGACAGTGCATCACTCTCTCAGTACTTACCCTCTGACAGTGCAGCACTCCCTCAGTTCTGACGCTCTAACAGTGCAGCACTCCCTCAGTACTGACCCTCTGACAGTGCAGCACTCCCTCAGTACTGACCCTCTGACAGAGCAGCACTCCCTCAGTAATGACGCTCTGACAGTGCAGCACTCCCTCAGTACTGACCCTCTGACAGTGCGGCACTCCCTCAGTACTGACCCTCTGACAGTGCAGCACTCCCTCAGTACTGACCCTCTGACAGTGCAGCACTCCCTCAGTACTGACCCTCTGACAGTGCAGCACTCTCTCAGTACTGACCCTCTGACAGTGCAGCACTCCCTCAGTTCTGACGCTCTAACAGTGCAGCACTCCCTCAGTACTGACCCTCTGACAGGGCAGCACTCCCTCAGTACTGACTCTCTGGCAGTGCAGCACTCCCTCAGTACTGACCCTCTGACAGTGCAGCACTCCCTCAGTACTGACCCTCTGACAGTGCAGCACTCCCTCAGTACTGACCCTCTGACAGTGCAGCACTCCCTCAGTACTGACCCTCTGACAGTGCGGCGCTCCCTCAGTACTGACCCTCTGACAGTGCGGCACTCCCTCAGTACTGACCATCTGACAGTGCAGCACTCCCTCAGTACTGACCCTCTGACAGTACGGCACTCCCTCACTACTGACCCTCTGACAGTGCGGTGCTCCCTCAGTACTGACCTTCTGACAGTGCAGCTCTCCCTCAGTACTGACCCTCTGACAGTGCGGCACTCCCTCAGTACTGAACCACTGACAGTGCAGCACTCCCTCAGTACTGACCCTCTGACAGTGCAGCACTCCCTCAGTACTGACCCTCTGACAGGGCAGCACTCCCTCAGCACTGACCCTCTGACAGTGCGGCACTCCCTCAGTGCTGACCCTCTGACAGAGCTGCACTCCCTCAGTACTGACCCTCTGACAGTGCAGCACTCCCTCAGTACTGACCCTCTGACAGTGCGGCACTCCCTCAGTACTGACCCTCTGACAGTGCAGCACTCCCTCAGTACTGACCCTCTGACAGTGCAGCACTCCCTCAGTACTGACCTTCTGACAGTGCAGCACTCCCTCAGTAATGACGCTCTGACAGTGCGGCACTCCCTCAGTACTGACCCTCTGCCAGTGCAGCTCTCCCTCAGTACTGACCCTCTGACAGTGCGGCACTCCCTTACTACTGACCCTCTTTCAGTGCAACACTCCCTCAATACTGAACCACTGACAGTGCGGCACTCCCTCAGTTCTGACCCTCTGACAGTGGAGCACTCCCTCAGTACTGACCCTCTGACAGTGCAGCACTCCCTCAGTACTGACCCTCTGACAGTGCAGCACTCCCTCAGTACTGACCCTCTGACAGTGCGGCACTCCCTCAGTACTGACCCTCTGACAGTGCAGCACTCCCTCAGTACTGACCCTCTGACAGTGCAGCACTCCCTCTGTACTGACCCCCTGACAGTGCAGCATTCCCTCAGTACTGACCCTCTGACAGTGCGGCACTCCCTCCGTACTGACCCTCTGACAGTGCAGCACTCCCTCCGTACTGACCCTCTGATAGTGCGGCACTCCCTCCGTACTGACCCTCTGACAGTGCGGCACTCCCTCAATACTGACCCTCTGACAGTGCAGCACTCCCTCAGTACTGACCCTCTGACAGTGCAGCACTCCCTCAGTACTGACCCTCTGACAGTGCGGCACTCCCTCAGTACTGACCCTCTGACAGTGCGGCACTCCCTCAGTACTGATCCTCTGACAGTGCAGCACTCCCTCAGTACTGACCCTCTGACAGTGCAGCACTCCCTCAGTACTGACCCACTGACAGTGCAGCACTCCCTCAGTACTGACCCTCTGACAGTGCAGCACTCCCTCAGTACTGACCCTCTGACAGTGCAGCTCTCCCTCAGTACTGACCCTCTGACAGTGCAGCACTCCCACAGTACTGATCCTCTGACAGTGCAGCTCTCCCACAGTACTGACCCTCTGACAGTGCAGCACTCCCTCAGCACTGACCCTCTGACAGTGCAGCACTCCCTCAGTCCTGACCCCGCTGACAGTGCAGCACTCCCCCAGTACTGACCCTCTGACAGTGCAGCACTCCCAGAGTACTGACCCTCTGACAGTGCAGCACTCCCACAGTCCTGATCCTCTGACAGTGCAGCACTCCCACAGTACTGATCCTCTGACAGTGCAGCACTCCCACAGGACTGAACCTCTGACAGTGCAGCACTCCCTCAGTACTGACCCTCTGACAGTGCAGCATTCCCTCAGTACTGACCCTCAGACAGTGCAGCACTCCCTCAGTACTGACCCTCTGACAGTGCGGCACTCCCTCAGTGCTGACCCTCTGACAGTGCAGCACTCCCTCAGTACTGACCCTCTGACAGTGCAGCACTCCCTCAGTAATGACGCTCTGACAGTGCAGCACTCCCACAGTACTGACCCTCTGACAGTGCAGCACTCCCTCAGTACTGACCCTCTGACAGTGCAGCACTCCCTCAGTACTGACCCTCTGACAGTGCATCACTCTCTCAGTACTGACCCTCTGTCAGTGCAGCACTCCCTCAGCACTGACCCTCAGACAGTGCGGCACTCCCTCAGTACTGACCCTCTGACAGTGCAGAACTCCCTCAGTACTGACCCTCTGACAGTGCGGCACTCCCTCAGTACTGACCCTCTGACAGTGCAGCACTCCCTCAGTAATGACGCTCTGACAGTGCAGCACTCCCTCAGTACTGACCCTCTGACAGTGCAGCACTCCCTCAGTACTGATCCTCTGACAGTGCAGCACTCCCTCAGTACTGACCCTCTGACAGTGCATCACTCTCTCAGTACTGACCCTCTGTCAGTGCAGCACTCCCTCAGCACTGACCCTCAGACAGTGCGGCACTCCCTCAGTACTGACACTCTGACAGTGCATCACTCTCTCAGTACTGACCCTCTGACAGTGCAGCACTCCCTCAGTTCTGACGCTCTAACAGTGCAGCACTCCCTCAGTACTGACCCTCTGACAGTGCAGCACTCCCTCATTTCTGACGCTCTAACAGTGCAGCACTCCCTCAGTACTGACCCTCTGACAGTGCGGTACTCCCTCAGCACTGACCCTCTGACAGTGCAGCTCTCCCTCAGTACTGACCCTCTGACAGTGCAGCACTCTCTCAGTACTGACCCTCTGACAGTGCAGCACTCCCTCAGTACTGACCCTCTGACAGTGCAGCACTCCCTCAGTACTGAACCTCTGACAGTGCGGCACTCCCTCAGTACTGACCCTCTGACAGTGCAGCACTCCCTCAGTACTGACCCTCTGACAGTGCGGCACTCCCTCAGTACTGACCCTCTGACAGTGCAGCACTCCCTCAGTACTGACCCTCTGACAGTGCAGCACTCCCTCAGTACTGATCCTCTGACAGGCCAGCACTCCCTCAGTACTGACCCTCTGGCAGTGCAGCACTCCCTCAGTACTGACCCTCTAACAGTGCAGCACTCCCTCAGTACTGACCCTCTGACAGTGCAGCATTCCCTCAGTACTGACCCTCTGACAGTGCAGCACTCCCTCAGTACTGACCCTCTGTCAGTGCAGCACTCCCTCAGCACTGACCCTCAGACAGTGCGGCACTCCCTCAGTGCTGACCCTCTGACAGAGCAGCACTCCCTCAGTACTGACCCTCTGACAGTGCAGCACTCCCTCAGTACTGACCCTCTGACAGTGCAGCACTCCCTCAGTAATGACGCTCTGACAGTGCAGCACACCCTCAGTACTGACCCTCTGACAGTGCGGCACTCCCCCAGTACTGACCCTCTGACAGTGCAGCACTCCCTCAGTACTGACCCTCTGACAGTGCAGCACTCCCTCAGTACTGACCCTCTGACAGTGCAGCACTCCCTCAGTACTGACCCTCTGACAGTGCAGCACTCCCTCAGTACTGACCCTCTGACAGTGCATCACTCTCTCAGTACTTACCCTCTGACAGTGCAGCACTCCCTCAGTTCTGACGCTCTAACAGTGCAGCACTCCCTCAGTACTGACCCTCTGACAGTGCAGCACTCCCTCAGTACTGACCCTCTGACAGTGCAGCACTCCCTCAGTACTGACCCTCTGACAGTGCAGCACTCCCTCAGTAATGACGCTCTGACAGTGCAGCACTCCCTCAGTACTGACCCTCTGACAGTGCAGCACTCCCTCAGTACTGACCCTCTGACAGTGCAGCACTCCCTCAGTACTGACCCTCTGACAGTGCGGCGCTCCCTCAGTACTGACCCTCTGACAGTGCATCACTCTCTCAGTACTGACCCTCTGACAGTGCAGCACTCCCTCAGTTCTGACGCTCTAACAGTGCAGCACTCCCTCAGTACTGACCCTCTGACAGTGCAGCACTCCCTCAGTTCTGACGCTCTAACAGTGCAGCACTCCCTCAGTACTGACCCTCTGACAGTGCAGCACTCCCTCAGTACTGACCCTCTGACAGTGCGGTACTCCCTCAGCACTGACCCTCTGACAGTGCAGCTCTCCCTCAGTACTGACCCTCTGACAGTGCAGCACTCTCTCAGTACTGACCCTCTGACAGTGCAGCACTCCCTCAGTACTGACCCTCTGACAGTGCAGCACTCCCTCAGTACTGAACCTCTGACAGTGCGGCACTCCCTCAGTACTGACCCTCTGACAGTGCAGCACTCCCTCAGTACTGACCCTCTGACAGTGCGGCACTCCCTCAGTACTGACCCTCTGACAGTGCAGCACTCCCTCAGTACTGACCCTCTGACAGTGCAGCACTCCCTCAGTACTGATCCTCTGACAGGCCAGCACTCCCTCAGTACTGACCCTCTGGCAGTGCAGCACTCCCTCAGTACTGACCCTCTAACAGTGCAGCACTCCCTCAGTACTGACCCTCTGACAGTGCAGCACTCCCTCAGTACTGACCCTCTGACAGTGCAGCACTCCCTCAGTACTGACCCTCTGACAGTGCGGCGCTCCCTCAGTACTGACCCTCTGACAGTGCGGCACTCCCTCAGTACTGACCCTCTGACAGTGCAGCACTCCCTCAGTGCTGACCCTCTGACAGTGCAGCATTCCCTCAGTACTGACCCTCTGACAGTGCAGCACTCCCTCAGTACTGACCCTCTGACAGTGCGGCGCTCCCTCAGTACTGACCCTCTGACAGTGCGGCGCTCCCTCAGTACTGACCCTCTGACAGTGCAGCACTCCCTCAGTACTGACCCTCTGACAGTGCAGCACTCCCTCAGTACTGACCCTCTGACAGTGCAGCACTCCCTCAGTACTGACCCTCTGACAGTGCGGCGCTCCCTCAGTACTGACCCTCTGACAGTGCAGCACTCCCTCAGTACTGACCCTCTGACAGTGCAGCACTCCCTCAGTACTGACCCTCTGACAGTGCGGCACTCCCTCAGTACTGACCCTCTGACAGTGCGGTGCTCCCTCAGTACTGACCTTCTGACAGTGCAGCTCTCCCTCAGTACTGACCCTCTGACAGTGCGGCACTCCCTCAGTACTGAACCACTGACAGTGCAGCACTCGCTCAGTACTGACCCTCTGACAGTGCAGCACTCCCTCAGTACTGACCCTCTGACAGGGCAGCACTCCCTCAGTACTGACCTTCTGACAGTGCAGCTCTCCCTCAGTACTGACCCTCTGACAGTGCTGCACTCCCTCAGTACTGACCCTCTGACAGTGCAGCACTCCCTCAGTACTGACCCTCTGACAGTGCAGCACTCCCTCAGTACTGACCCTCTGACAGTGCAGCACTCCCTCAGTACTGACCCTCTGACAGTGCGGCACTCCCTCAGTACTGACCCTCTGACAGTGCAGCACTCCCTCAGTACTGACCCTCTGACAGTGCGGCACTTCCTCAGTACTGACCCTCTGACAGTGCAGCACTCCCTCAGTACTGACCCTCTGGCAGTGCAGCACTCCCTCAGTACTGACCCTCTAACAGTGCAGCACTCCCTCAGTACTGACCCTCTGACAGTGCAGCACTCCCTCAGTACTGACCCTCTGACAGTGCAGCATTCCCTCAGTACTGACCCTCTGACAGTGCAGCACTCCCTCAGTACTGACCCTCTGTCAGTGCAGCACTCCCTCAGTACTGACCCTCTGACAGTGCGGCACCCCTCAGTGCTGACCCTCTGACAGAGCAGCACTCCCTCAGTACTGACCCTCTGTCAGTGCGGCACTCCCTCAGCACTGACCCTCAGACAGTGCGGCACTCCCTCAGTGCTGACCCTCTGACAGAGCAGCACTCCCTCAGTACTGACCCTCTGACAGTGCAGCACTCCCTCAGTACTGACCCTCTGACAGTGCAGCACTCCCTCAGTAATGACGCTCTGACAGTGCAGCACTCCCTCAGTACTGACCCTCTGACAGTGCAGCACTCCCTCAGTACTGACCCTCTGACAGTGCAGCTCTCCCTCAGTAATGACCCTCTGACAGTGCAGCACTCCCTCAGTACTGACCCTCTGACAGTGCAGCACTCCCTCAGTACTGACCCTCTGACAGTGCAGCACTCCCTCAGTACTGACCCTCTGACAGTGCATCACTCTCTCAGTACTGACCCTCTGACAGTGCAGCACTCCCTCAGTTCTGACGCTCTAACAGTGCAGCACTCCCTCAGTACTGACCCTCTGACAGTGCAGCACTCCCTCAGTTCTGACGCTCTAACAGTGCAGCACTCCCTCAGTACTGACCCTCTGACAGTGCAGCACTCCCTCAGTACTGACCCTCTGACAGTGCGGTACTCCCTCAGCACTGACCCTCTGACAGTGCAGCTCTCCCTCAGTACTGACCCTCTGACAGTGCAGCACTCACTCAGTACTGACCCTCTGACAGTGCAGCACTCCCTCAGTACTGACACTCTGACAGTGCAGCACTCCCTCAGTACTGAACCTCTGACAGTGCGGCACTCCCTCAGTACTGACCCTCTGACAGTGCAGCACTCCCTCAGTACTGACCCTCTGACAGTGCAGCACTCCCTCAGTACTGACCCTCTGACAGTGCAGCACTCCCTCAGTACTGACCCCCTGACAGTGCGGCACTCCCTCAGTACTGACCCTCTGACAGTGCAGCACTCCCTCAGCACTGACCCTCTGACAGTGCAGCACTCCCTCAGTACTGACCCTCTGACAGTGCAGCACTCCCTCAGTACTGACCCTCTGACAGTGCAGCACTCCCTCAGTACTGACCCTCTGACAGTGCAGCACTCCCTCAGTACTGACCCTCTGACAGTGCAGCACTCCCTCAGTACTGACCCTCTGACAGTGCAGCACTCCCTCAGTAATGACGCTCTGACAGTGCAGCACTCCCTCAGTACTGACCCTCTGACAGTGCAGCACTCCCTCAGTACTGACCCTCTGACAGTGCAGCACTCCCTCAGTACTGACCCTCTGACAGTGCAGCACTCCCTCAGTACTGACCCTCTGACAGTGCATCACTCTCTCAGTACTGACCCTCTGACAGTGCAGCACTCCCTCAGTTCTGACGCTCTAACAGTGCAGCACTCCCTCAGTACTGACCCTCTGACAGTGCAGCACTCCCTCAGTTCTGACGCTCTAACAGTGCAGCACTCCCTCAGTACTGACCCTCTGACAGTGCAGCACTCCCTCAGTACTGACCCTCTGACAGTGCGGTACTCCCTCAGCACTGACCCTCTGACAGTGCAGCTCTCCCTCAGTACTGACCCTCTGACAGTGCAGCACTCACTCAGTACTGACCCTCTGACAGTGCAGCACTCCCTCAGTACTGACACTCTGACAGTGCAGCACTCCCTCAGTACTGACCCTCTGACAGTGCAGCACTCCCTCAGTACTGACCCTCTGACAGTGCGGCACTCCCTCAGTACTGACCCTCTGACAGCGCAGCTCTCCCTCAGTACTGACCCTCTGACAGTGCAGCACTCCCTCAGTACTGACCCTCTGACAGTGCGGCACTCCCTCAGTACTGACCCTCTGACAGTGCGGCACTCCCTCAGTACTGACCCTCTGACAGTGCAGCACTCCCTCAGTACTGACCCTCTGACAGTGCGGCACTCCCTCAGTACTGACCCTCTGACAGCGCAGCTCTCCCTCAGTACTGACCCTCTGACAGTGCAGCACTCCCTCAGTACTGACCCTCTGACAGTGCGGCACTCCCTCAGTACTGACCGTTTTGCTCAGTGTGTGGAGCTATGGTTCTGTTTGAAGTGATTTTGTATAGATTTTAAGAGTGCAGAGTTGGGGAAATGTTCGGTGAGAATAATTGGTAATATTTTCACAGCAGGTTTGTCATGCTGTGTCGAGGAAGCATGGCCACCTATCCCTCTCTGATTTCTGTTTTCTTCGCCACTGCAGGTTACAGCCATTCTCATTGGATCTGTTCAGATATTATTCGGCATCCCATTCGCGCTCTTCACTAAATTTCTTCCTATCAATCTCGCCTTGCCCTTCCTGATTGGCACCATGGTGAGTCCTCCTATCATTCGGCGTCCGCGTCAATTCCACCACCAACAAAGACATTCGAGCCACTCGGTCCGTCCAGGCCCGAGCGAGGCCACTTGGCACATCGAGTCTCACCGGCCCTGGGAAAGAGCGCCCCGTCTCGGCAGACTCCCCGTCCTATCCAGTAACCCCACCCAACCTGTACATCCTTGGACACTAAGGAACAATATAACACGGCCAATCCACCTAACCTGTACATCTTTGGACACTAAGGGACAATTTAACACGGCCAATCCACCTAACCTGCACATCTTTCGACACTAAGGGACAATTTAACACGGCCAACCCACCCAACCTGCTCATCTTTGGACACTAAGGGACAATTTAACACGGCCAATCCACCTAACCTGCACATCTTTGGACACTAAGGGACAATTTAACACGGCCAATCCACCTAACCTGTACATCTTTGGACACTAAGGGACAATTTAACACGGCCAATCCACCTAACCTGTACATCTTTGGACACTAAGGGGCAATTTAACACGGCCAATCCACCTAACCTGCACATCTTTGGACACTAAGGGGCAATTTAACATGGCCAATCCACCTAACCTGCACATCTTTGGACACTAAGGGACAATTTAACACGGCCAATCCACCTAACCTGCACATCTTTGGACACTAAGGGACAATTTAACACGGCCAATCCACCTAACCTGCACATCTTTGGACACTAAGGGGCAATTTAACACGGCCAATCCACCCAACCTGTACATCTTTGGACACTAAGGGGCAATTTAACACGGCCAATCCACCTAACCTGCACATCTTTGGACACTAAGGGGCAATTTAACACGGCCAATCCACCTAACCTGCACATCTTTGGACACTAAGGGACAATTTAACACGGCCAATCCACCTAACCTGTACATCTTTGGACACTAAGGGACAATTTAGCACGGCCAATCCACCTAACCTGCACATCTTTCGACACTAAGGGACAATTTAACACGGCCAATCCACCTAACCTGTACATCTTTGGACACTAAGGGGCAATTTAACACGGCCAATCCACCTAACCTGCACATCTTTGGACACTAAGGGGCAGTTTAACATGGCCAATCCACCTAACCTGCACATCTTTGGACACTAAGGGACAATTTAACACGGCCAATCCACCTAACCTGCACATCTTTGGACACTAAGGGACAATTTAACACGGCCAATCCACCTAACCTGCACATCTTTGGACACTAAGGGGCAATTTAACACGGCCAATCCACCCAACCTGTACATCTTTGGACACTAAGGGGCAATTTAACACGGCCAATCCACCTAACCTGCACATCTTTGGACACTAAGGGGCAATTTAACACGGCCAATCCACCTAACCTGCACATCTTTGGACACTAAGGGGCAATTTAACACGGCCAATCCACCTAACCTGCACATCTTTGGACACTAAGGGACAATTTAACACGGCCAATCCACCTAACCTGCACATCTTTGGACACTAAGGGGCAATTTAACACGGCCAATCCACCCAACCTGTACATCTTTGGACACTAAGGGGCAATTTAACACGGCCAATCCACCTAACCTGCACATCTTTGGACACTAAGGGGCAATTTAACATGGCCAATCCACCTAGCCTGTACATCTTTGGACACTAAGAGACAATTTAACATGGCCAATCCACCCAACCTGCACATCTTTGGACACTAAGGGGCAATTTAACACGGCCAATCCACCTAACCTGCACATCTTTGGACACTAAGGGACAATTTAACACGGCCAATCCACCCAACCTGCACATCTTTGGACACTAAGGGACAATTTAACACGGCCAATCCACCTAACCTGCACATCTTTGGACACTAAGGGACAATTTAACACGGCCAATCCACCCAACCTGTACATCTTTGGACACGAAGGGACAATTTAACACGGCCAATCCACCCAACCTGTACATCTTTGGACACTAAGGGACAATTTAACATGGCCAATCCACCTAACCTGCACATCTTTGGACACTAAGGGACAATTTAACACGGCTAATCCACCTAACATGTACATCTTTGGTCACTAAGGGACAATTTAACATGGCCAATCCACCCAACCTGCACATCTTTGGTCACTAAGGGACAATTTAACACGGCCAATCCACCTAACCTGTACATCTTTGGACACTAAGGGACAATTTAACACGGCCAATCCACCCAACCTGTACATCTTTGGACACTAAGGGACAATTTAACACGGCCAATCCACCTAACCTGCACATCTTTGGACACTAAGGGACAATTTAACACGGCCAATCCACCCAACCTGCACATCTTTGGACACTAAGGGACAATTTAACACGGCCAATCCACCTAACCTGCACATCTTTGGACACTAAGGGACAATTTAACACGGCCAATCCACCCAACCTGTACATCTTTGGACACGAAGGGACAATTTAACACGGCCAATCCACCCAACCTGTACATCTTTGGACACTAAGGGACAATTTAACATGGCCAATCCACCTAACCTGCACATCTTTGGACACTAAGGGACAATTTAACACGGCTAATCCACCTAACATGTACATCTTTGGTCACTAAGGGACAATTTAACATGGCCAATCCACCCAACCTGCACATCTTTGGTCACTAAGGGACAATTTAACACGGCCAATCCACCTAACCTGTACATCTTTGGACACTAAGGGACAATTTAACACGGCCAATCCACCCAACCTGTACATCTTTGGACACTAAGGGACAATTTAACACGGCCAATCCACCTAACCTGTACATCTTTGGACACTAAGGGACAATTTAACACGGCCAATCCACCTAACCTGTACATCTTTGGTCACTAAGGGACAATTTAACATGGCTAATCCACCTAACTCACACACACACCCATGTACACTAACTCAGGCACACCCACTCACACACATACACACCCACTCACACACGTACACACTCACTCATGCACACTCACTCACACACAGTATGAACACTCGCACCCTCACTAACACACATACATACTCGCACACACTCGCTAACACTAACACACACATTCACTGACACTCACATACACAGCACACACTAACGTGCACACTCACACACGCTCACTAACACACACACTCACTAACACACATACACACTTGGCCCACTCACTAACACTCAAGCACACTCGTTAACTGTAGCACAGTGGTTAACGCTGGTGCTTCACAGCTCCAGTGTCCCAGGTTCGATTCCCCGCTGGGTCACTGTCTGTGCGGAGTCTGCACGTTCTCCCCGCGTCTGCGTGGGTTTCCTCCGGGTGCTCCGGTTTCCTCCCACAAGTCCAGAAATACGTGGTGTTAGGTGAATTGGACATTCTGAATTCTCCCTCAGTGACCCGAACAGGGGCCGGAATGTGGCGACGAGGGGATTTTCACAGTAACTTCATTGCAGTGTTAATGTAAACCTACTTGTGACAGTAAAGATTAGCACCCACACATGCTCACACACACTAACTAACACACATAGACACTCACTACCACACACGCTCATTAACACACACACTAACACACAATAACTAGCAAACATACACATTCACAACACTCGGATACACTCTAACACCCACACACGCTCACTAACACACTCTCACTAACATGCACACACACACACTAGAACACACACACTTACACACACTCTAACACTCACACACGCTCACTAACACACACTCTCACTAACATGCACACACACACACTAGCACACACACGCTTACACACACTCAGATACACTCTAACACTCACACACGCTCACTAACACACGCTCTCACGAACATTCACACACACACGCTTACACACACTCGGATACACTCTAACACCCACACACGCTCACTAACACACTCTCACTAACATGCACGCATACACACTAGAACACACACGCTTACACACACTCAGATACACTCTAACACTCACACACGCTCACTAACACATGCTCTCACTAACATTCACACACACAGACTAACACACACGCTTACACACACTCGGATACACTCTAACACCCACACACGCTCACTAACACACTCTCACTAACATGCACACACACACTAACACACACGCTTACACACACTCAGATACACTCTAACACTCACACACGCTCACTAACACACGCTCTCACTAACATTCACACACACACACTAACACACACGCTTACACACACTCGGATACACTCTAACACCCACACACGCTCACTAACACACTCTCACTAACATGCACACACACACACTAGCACACACACGCTTACACACACTCAGATACACTCTAACACTCACACACACTCACTAACACACACTCTCACTAACATGCACACGCACACCAGCACACACGCACGCTTACACACACTCGGATACACTCTAACACTCACACACGGTCACTAACACACACTCTCACTAACATGCACACACACACACTAACACACACGCTCGGATGCACTCTAACACTCACACACGCTCACTAACACACACTCTCACTAACATGCACACACACACACTAACACACACGCTTCACACACTCGGATACACTCTAACACTCACACACGCTTACTAACACACTCTCACTAACATGCACACACACAGACTAACACACACGCTTACACACACTCGGATACACTCTAACACCCACACACGCTCACTAACACACTCTCACTAACATGCACACACACACTAACACACACGCTTACACACACTCGGATACACTCTAACACCCACACACGCTCACTAACACACTCTCACTAACATGCACACACACACACTAACACACACGCTTACACACACTCAGATACACTCTAACACTCACACACGCTCACTAACACACGCTCTCACTAACATTCACACACACACAATAACACACATGCTTACACACACTCGGATACACTCTAACACCCACACACGCTCACTAACACACTCTCACTAACATGCACACACACACACGCTTACACACACTCAGATACACTCTAACACTCACACACACTCACTAACACACACTCTCACTAACATGCACACGCACACCAGCACACACGCACGCTTACACACACTCGGATACACTCTAACACTCACACACGGTCACTAACACACACTCTCACTAACATGCACACACACACACAAACACACACACTTACACACACTCGGATGCACTCTAACACTCACACACGCTCACTAACACACACTCTCACTAACATGCACACACACACACTAACACACACGCTTCACACACTCGGATAAACTCTAACACTCACACACGCTCACTAACACACTCACTAACATGCACACACACACACTAACACACACGCTTCACACACTCGGATACACTCTAACACTCACACACGCTCACTAACACACTCTCACTAACATGCACACACACGCACTAGCACACACACGCTTCACACACTCAGATACACTTTAACATTCACACACGCTCACTAACACACACTCTCACTATAATGCACACACACACTAACACACACGCTTACACACACTCGGATACAATCTAACATCCACACGCGCTCACTAACACACACTCTCACTAACATGCACACACACACACTAACACACACACTTACACACACTCGGATGCACTCTAACACTCACACACGCTCACTAACACACACTCTCACTAACATGCACACACACACACTAACACACACGCTTCACACACTCGGATACACTCTAACACTCACACACGCTCACTAACACACTCTCACTTACATGCACACACACACACTAACACACACGCTTCACACACTCTGATACACTCTAACACTCACACACGCTCACTAACACACTCTCACTAACATGCACACACACGCACTAGCACACACACGCTTCACACACTCGGATACACTCTAACACTCACACACGCTCACTAACACACTCTCACTAACATGCACACACACGCACTAACACACACACGCTTACACACACTCAGATACACTTTAACATTCACACACGCTCACGAACACACACTCTCACTATAATGCACACACACACTAACACACACGCTTACACACACTCGGATACAATCTAACATCCACACGCGCTCACTAACACACACTCTCACTAACATGCACACACACACTAACACACAGACACTTACACACACTCGGATACACTCTAAAACTCACACACGCTCACTAACACACACTCTCACTAACATGCACACTCACACCAACTCGCATGCTTACACACACTCAGATACACTCTAACACTCACACACACTCACTAACACACTCTCACTTACATGCACACACACACACTAACACACACGCTTCACACACTCTGATACACTCTAACACTCACACACGCTCACTAACACACTCTCACTAACATGCACACACACGCACTAGCACACACACGCTTCACACACTCGGATACACTCTAACACTCACACACGCTCACTAACACACTCTCACTAACATGCACACACACGCACTAACACACACACGCTTACACACACTCGGATACACTCTAAAACTCACACACGCTCACTAACACACACTCTCACTAACATGCACACACACACACTAACACACACGCTTACACACACTCAGATACACTCTCACTAACATGCACACACACACTAGCACACACACACTTACACACACTCGGGTACACTCTAACGCTCACTAACACACACTCTCACTAACATGCACACACTTACACACACTCGGATACACTCTCACGCTCACTAACACACTCTCAGTAACATGCACACACACACACTCGCCAACACACACAGGCACACTCGCACACTCACACACACTCACACGCACTGTGAAAGACGATTTGGAGATGTAATACCCTAATTGATCTCCCCATGGGACTACGAGCCTCCCTGACAGTCGGTGGATACCCTCCCAACTGGAACTCATAAGACTCAGTCGAATGGCCAGCCAGATAGGTCATGTTGGTTGTACCTACAGGACTGTACTCTGTAAATATATTTGCTGCCTTGCGCAGACTTGTGACTGTAAATAAATTGACGTTCACCTTAGCGCTCGGCTTCCTGGGTCTTAACAGGAAACTAAACATTTGTAACTGGGACCGGAAAGAGCAGAAATAAACCCTCGGGCGTTAAGAATCACCTCAGGTCCGTTGCAGGAGAATAGAAAGTCCACTTCAAGGACAGTGTGAAGTGTAGCTACCAATGTTGTTTTTGGTTGTTCAGAGGGACAGGGAAATGTTTTGTTTTGTGGTATAAATTGCATACAAAGTCAGGGGGGGGTTGCGGCGATAGATGTCACGGAGCTGTCTCCAGGAGCTGCTGATCCACGTTAAATAAATAACGATGCTAAAACTGGGCCACTTGCGTCTCACACGATTTCGCACACTTCTCAGTTGAACAAAGTAAAGTTCTGACCCGTATTTGGTCACTGGTGTCTCGCCGCGTTTTCTTCCAGTAAAACGTAAAACATGAGATCTTGGTGTGACATCTGCTCAGCTATTAACGGGAAGTTTGAATTTCGATCGGCATCTGTGCGATGTATCTGACCAATGAGAGGCCCCATGACTTTTGGTTTCCATTTCTTTGTAGTTTGTTGTATCGGGAGCCTTGTCCTTCGCTGCAGAACAGAATCCCCACGTCAAATTGGTGAGTAAAAACGCTAGGAGCTGGGTTGGAGAAAATTTCAGGATCTGAAAATTCCCATCCCTCAGACATTCCACGAGCAACAGAGCCCTGTCTACTGCAATGCTGAACAAGTGTGAATGATGAAAAGGCTTTAGGGGCAAAGTTTTACTTTCCCCTGCTGGTGTGTTTATAGGCAGAGTGGAGGGAGGGGGGGAAATAAGCATAAACTTTCTCAGATGGCCTTCTCTCTAAGTTCCCACCCACCATGACTTCACCAGGCCATTTTCCCGTTGACGGGCGAGTCCCACCTACTCTTGTCCCAATCAAGGCCCTTAAGGGGCCTTTCCCTGCCCACTTTCAATGTTCAGGCTGGTGGGAGGAGTTTCAGGGCGGGGGCGGGGGCGAGCCCAGAGTTTAACCAAGTTCTTTCCTCGGGAGAGGGCGGGGAGGAGAAAGTTGGGAGGGGGTGCATTGTTTTGACATCAAGTGCCTGCAGGGACTAGGGAGGTGCCGGCCAATCAGACTGGGTGGCCGTTCTCTGAAGTGGGCCGCCTCCAACGTGACTCGGCGCAAAGCAGATGGCCTTATACCGCAATTCACCTCTGACTGACCCCTCTGGAAAGTCACCATCAAGTTTCAGGTTCCCATTTAATTTCCCCCCTGCCCCAACCACCTCACCACAACCACCATCTTCTCCACATCTCCAACGTACCCTTCCAACTCTGAGCTTCAGTAGTGGAGGATTTGATTCCCGACTCAACTCTGCTGAGCTATAAAACTCACTGGAGCTAAATTTCAGTATCTGAAAACTCCCACACCTCGTAGCGTGTAAGAACAGAAGAAGTGGGATCAGATAGAGCATGTGGCTCATCGAGCGACTTCCGCCATTCGGTACGGCCATGGCTGATCCCGGCTCCAGCTCGCTTTCCCCTCCTGCTCCTCACATCCCTTGTTCCCCTGGGACACCATAAATAAGCCTGTCGATCTCGGCCTTAAATATATGCAGCGACGGGGCGTCCACAGCCCTCTGGGGTCGAGAATTCCAAAGGTTAACACCCCTTTCAGTGAAGGAACGTGTCTTCACCTCAGGCCAAAATGGCCGACCACTTTAGTGACTTTACTAATTTACTAGGCCTCTCACCGCAGGGACCAATCGAGTGAAGCCTCACTGTGCCGTCCCCAATTCAAATAGATCTTACCTCAAACACGGAGACCAAAATGGCGCACGGTATTCCAGGTTCGGCCTCGCCGTAGCCCTGTCCAGTTGCAGCAAGAGGTCTTCATCCCTGTTCTCTGATACCTTTTCAATTAGAGCCAATGTGCCATATGCGTCCTAATTGGTTGCTGTTCCAGCTTCCTTGTGCGGTTAAACCATGGGTCACTCTGAGCGTGTTTACAAGTTGCCTTTGTTGCAAAACGCGTGACCACACTCGCTTACCCCATGTAAAACTAGTAGGAATGAACAACAACACCTCCTCCACAATAGTCCTCAACACCGGGGCCCCGCAAGGCTGCGTACTTAGCCCCCTACTCTACTCCCTGTGCACACACGACTGCGCGGCAAAATTTAGCTCCAACTCCATCGACAAGTTTGCTGACGATACGACCATAGCGGGCCGGATCTCGAATAACGACGAGTCCGAATACAGGCGGGAGATAGAGAACCTAGTGGAGTGGTGTAGCGACAACAATCTCTCCCTCAATGCCAGCAAAACTAAAGAGCTGGTCATTGACTTCAGGAAGCAAAGTACTGTATACACCCCTGTCAGCATCAACGGGGCTGAGGTGGAGATGGTTAGCAGTTTCAAATTCTTCGGGGTGCACATCTCCAAAAATCTGTCCTGGTCCACCCACGGCGACGCTACCACCAAGAAAGCACAACAGCGCCTGTACTTCCTCAGGAAACTAAGGAAATTCGGCAGGTCCACATTGACTCTGACCAACTTTTACAGAAGTCTTACAACACCAGGTTAAAGTCCAACAGGTTTGTTTCAAATCACTAGCTTTCGGAGCACCGCTCCTTCCTCAGGTGAATCCTTTTACAGATGCACCATAGAAAGCATCCTATCAGGCTGCATCACAGCCTGGTATGGCAACTGCTCGGCCCAGGACCGCAAGGAACTTCAGAGAGTCGTGAACACCGCCCAGTCCATCACACGAACCTGCCTCCCATCCATTGACTCCATCTACACCTCCCGCTGCCTGGGGAAAGCGGGCAGCATAATCAAAGACCCCTCCCACCCGGCTTACTCACTCTTCCAACTTCTTCCATCGGGCAGGAGATACAGAAGTCTGAGAACACGCACGAACAGACTCAAAAACAGCTTCTTCCCCACTGTCACCAGACTCCTAAACGCCCCTCTTATGGACTGACCTCATTAACACTACACCCTGTATACTTCATCCGATGCCGGTGCTTATGTAGTTACATTGTATATGTTGTGTTGCCCTATTATGTATTTTCTTTTATTCCCTTTTCTTCCCGTGTATTTAATGATCTGTTGAGCTGCTCGCAGAAAAATACTTTTCACTGTACCTCGGTACACGTGACAATAAACAAATCCAATCCAATTCATCTGCCACCCTGTTGCCTCCTCGCCAAACTTGTCTCTGTCTCACTCTAGCCTTCTTGCATCCCCCCCCCCCCCCCCCCCTCCCTGCCCCGCCACTGTTACAGTACCAGGCCAGACCCCAATGTATGTTAGGAAACTGTGAGGAAGGGATATTCCACCCCCAGAAGTAATTTCACTTGAAAAACGGGACTTTTTATATCAAAACTAACTTTATTCTCACTTCACACCAACATCACAGAAAATAGCTCGCAACTAATACTTAAACAATTCTGAACAGGAATAGGAAACACCATAACTTCTAATTTATATCCTCCCTATCTCCAATCAAACAAAGCCCATTACAGGGTGTGGTAATACCAGGTATTTTTTAACAGGGGGTGAATGTGGTAGTACCAGGTATTGCGGTACCTGAGAGGTGGATGACCATTGGCTACCAGGAGTCTACCATTGGCTGATGTACATAGCTCCGCCCTGAGAGGCGGAGTATAAGAACCGATGCCGTCCCAGCAGCCTTCACTTTCTGTATCGAAGCTGCGGGGGAACAGTTCTAGCAGATTAAGGCCTGGGCTGCGTGGCACCCTGTCGCAGCCCCTCAGACTTTTCCCCTGACCCGGCAAGCCTGCGCTGAGAGACGGCCCCCTAACGCCGCCGGGCCCCGCTAACGCCGCCGGGCCCCGCTGTTTCTTCTGCGTGCAGGGGAATCATCCCCGCCCGCGCTGCCCGGCCCGCACCGCCACCTGCAAAGGGTGCGGCAAGAAGGGCCATTTTGTGGGGGTCTGCCAGGTCCGCGCCGTGGCCGCGGTCGCCAGCGACTATGGACCACCGCGGCAACCCCCCCTTCAGGCCCCGACCGGCCAGCGCTCACCGCCACCCCCCTATCCTAGGGCCACGTGCGACCCACGGGCGCGGCCATCTTGCCCCCCGGACTCCACGCTGGACGGGTGGGCGCCGCCATTTTGTCCCTCGCCGACGCCGTCTTCTTCATCCCCGGACTCCATGTGCGACCCGTGGCTGACGCCATCTTGGATGGGGCCCCAGGCCCCCACCACAGCCGACTACACGCTGCCCGACCAGAACGCTCCTTTACTCCAGCTGGCCTCCGTCACTCTGGACCAGAGTCGGCCCCGGACACTTGCAACGGCTACAACGACGATCTCCATCAACGGCCACGTGACATCGTGCTTGATCGACTCAGGGAGCACGGAGAGCTTTGTCCACCCCGACACGGTAACGCGCTGTTCACTTGTCACCCATCCCGTAAACCAAAGGATCTCCCTGGCCTCCGGGTCACACACGGTGGAGATAAAGGGGTTCTGCCTAGCGAACCTCACCGTCCAAGGCCGGGAATTCCGCAATTTCCGCCTGTCCGTTCTGCCGCACCTCTGCGCGGCCACCCTCCTGGGGCTGGACTTCCAATGCCATCTGCAAAGCCTGACTTTTAAATTTGGCGGCCCTATACCCCCCCTTACTGTCTGCGGCCTCGCGACCCTTAAGGTCGACCCGCCTTCCCTGTTTGCGAACCTCACCCTGGATTGCAAACCCGTCACCACCAGGAGCAGACGGTACAGTGCCCAGGACCGGACCTTCATCAGGTCAGAGGTCCAGCGGCTCCTGCGGGAAGGGGTCATTGAGGCCAGCAACAGCCCCTGGAGAGCCCAAGTGGTAGTGGTTAAAACTGGGGAGAAACATAGGATGGTCATCGACTACAGTCAGACCATCAACAGGTTTACGCAGCTGGACGCGTACCCTCTCCCCCGTATAGCCGACCTGGTAAACAGGATCGCGCATTACAAGGTCTTCTCCATGGTGGATCTCAAGTCCGCCTACCACCAGCTCCCCCTCCGTAATGGTGACCGCCAGTACCCTGCCTCCGAAGCAGATGGGCGGCTCTACCACTTTTTAAGGGTTCCATTCGGTGTCACTAATGGGGTCTCGGTCTTCCAACGCGAGATGGACCGAATGGTTGACCGGTACGGCTTACGCACAACGTTCCCGTATCTGGATAACGTCACCATCTGCGGCCATGACCAGCAGGACCACGACACCAACCTCCGAAAATTTCTCCAGACCGCAAAAATCCTTAACCTGACCTACAATAAGGATAAATGCGTGTTCAGCACCGACCGCCTCGCCATCCTCGGCTACGTAGTGCGAAATGGAGTTATAGGCCCCGACCCTGAGCGCATGCGCCCCCTCATGGAGTTCCCCCTCCCTCACTGCCCCAAGGCCCTAAAGCGCTGCCTCGGCTTCTTCAGCTGCTATGCACAGTGGGTCCCCAATTACACCGACAAGGCTCGACCCCTAATCCAATCCACAACCTTCCCCCTGTCGACGGAGGCCCGCCAGGCCTTCAGCCGCATCAAAGCGGACATCGCAAAAGCCACAATGCGCGCCATCGGCGAGTCCCTCCCCTTCCAGGTCGAGAGCGATGCGTCCAACGTAGCTCTGGCGGCCACCCTCAACCAAGCGGGCAGGCCCGTGGCCTTCTTCTCCCGCACCCTCCACGCTTCCGAAATCCGCCACTCCTCAGTCGAAAATGAGGCCCAGGCCATAGTAGGAGCTGTGCGACACTGGGGGCATTACCTGGCCGGCAGGAGATTCACTCTCCTCACTGACCAACGGTCGGTTACTTTCATGTTCGATAATGCACAGCGGGGCAAGATTAAGAACGACAAGATCTTGCGGTGGAGGATCGAACTCTCCACCTACAACTACGAGATCCTGTATCGTCCGGGGAAGCTGAACGAGCCTCCTGATGCCCTGTCCCGCGGCACTTGTGCCACTGCACAAGTGGACCGCCTCCAAGCCCTCCACGAGGACCTCTGCCACCCGGGGGTCACTCGCTTTTTCCATTTTATCAAGACCCGCAACCTGCCCGACTCCATCGAGGAGGTCAGGACAGCCACCAGGGACTGCCAAATCTGCGCGGAGTGCAAACCGCACTTCTACCGGCCAGAGAGGGCGCACCTGATAAAGGCTTCCCGTCCCTTTGAACGCCTCAGCATGGACTTCAAAGGCCCCCTGCCCTCCACCGACCGCAACACGTACTTCCTGAACGTGATTGACGAGTACTCCCGGTTCCCATTCGCCATCCCCTGCCCCGACATGACCACAACCACCGTCATCAAGGCCCTCCAGGGTATCTTTGCACTGTTCTGGTTCCCCGCTTACATACACAGTGATAGGGGGTCCTCCTTTATGAGCGACGAACTGCGTCAATTCCTGCTCAGCAAGGGCATCGCCTCGAGCAGGACGACCAGTTACAACCCCCGGGGTAACGGACAGGTGGAGAGGGAGAACGGAACGGTCTGGAAGACCGTCCTACTGGCCCAACGGTCCAGGAATCTCCCAGTCTCCCGCTGGCAGGAAGTCCTCCCGGTGACCCTCCACGCCATCCGGTCGCTGCTCTGTACAACCACCAATCAGACACCTCACGAACGTCTCCTTGTTTTCCCCAGGAAGTCCTCCTCCGGGACCTCGCTCCCAACCTGGCTAGCGACACCCGGACCCATCCTGCTTAGGAAGCACGTGCGGGCGCACAAGTCGGACCCGTTGGTCGAGAGGGTCCACCTGCTGCACGCCAGCCCCCAGTACGCCTACGTGGCGTACCCTGACGGCCGTCAAGACACGGTCTCCCTTCGGGACTTGGTGCCCGCCGGAGCCCCACGCGCACCCGCACCATTGCCCCCACCCCCACCCTCCCCGCAGCACCTGACCGGAGGGTCAGTACTCCCGCCGCCCCTGCCTAGGCCTGAACAAGCACTGACACCCCTTACAGGCGCCCTCCACCCCTGCCCACATTTCGCCCCAACAGCACCGCCGAGGGGTGACGAAGCTGCCAGGGAGGACGACACCACGTTCCCGGAGTCGCAACCGCCGGGACCCCCATCAGGATCACCGCCGGAGCCCAGACGCTCCAGAAGGACGACCAGGCCACCCGATCGACTGATTGCTGCACCATGAACACTTTGCTATTACCCTCGACATCACGGCACCGCCATAACTGGTCCTACCATGTGAAAGGCGACATTAACGCTGGCCATTACCCCGCCGGGCTCTTTTTTAACAGGGGGTGAATGTGGTAATACCAGGTATTGCAGTACCTGAGAGGTGGATGACCATTGGCTAGACCCAGGAGTCTACCATTGGCTGATGTACATAGCTCCGCCCTGAGAGGCGGAGTATAAGAACCAATGCCATCCCAGCAGCCTTCACTTTCTGTATCGAAGCTGCTGGGTACAGTTCTAGCAGATTAAAGCCTATTAGTTATGACTCACCTTGTCTCGAGAGTAATTGATTGCGCATCACAGGTCGAAAGCCACTTGTAAATAAAGTTAGAAAACACAGGGATACTTGCTGTGCTCTGTGCAGAGAGTTGCTTTCGGCAAAGGAGAGAAACCCTTTCAAACAAAAACTGCGCGGCCTTCTGTCTTTTGCGGGTGAAAAGCTACAGACCTGGCTCCTCCCCTTAGTTACGTAATCTCTATCCCCACCTGTCTTACGGCCATTTTACTAAGCTACAATCCCTCAAAACGGGCAGCGCAAGTGGATAGCACTGTGGCTTCACAGCGCCAGGGTCCCCGGTTCGATTCCCCGCTGCGTCACTGTCTGCGCGGAGTCTGCACGTTCTTCCCGTGTGTGCGCGGGTTTCCTCCGGGTGCTCCGGTTTCCTCCCACAGTCCCAAGTTCAGGTTAGGTGGATTGGCCGCGCTAAATTGCCCTCAGCGTCCAAAAAGGTTAGATGGGATTATTGGGTTACGGGGATAGGGTGGGAGCGAGGGCTTAAGTGGGTCGGGGCAGGCTCGATGGGCCGAATGGCCTCCTTCTGCACTGTGTGTTCTATGCAGTCTAATTATCTAAACCCCAGGGAATCATCTTTAAATAAACAAAGGCCCATTCGCCCGATGTAGGTGAACAGTTAAATGGGTATAATCAATGATTTCCCCACTTTTACCACACCTTGATTGCATCTTTTGCAGACCAAACTATTACTGCAAGTTGCAGAGAGAAAATGTTCGCGGTTTAACTGATGCTTGCTTTGCAGCTCCGGGCATGCCTGACCACAAACATCATCAGCGTCCTGCTGGCCATCTGCGGGGTGATTGTCTACCTCATCGACATGCAGGAGATCCAGATGTGCATCCGCCACTCGTGGGCCTGCCAGGGTCCGCCTCAGTTCTACGTAAGTTAAAGCGGGAGAGGAGGTGAGGGGGTGGGTGGATGGGGGGGGGGGGGGGGGGGGGGGGGGGAGCTGCCGGCGGGTGTGCCTCATCCGGGAGCGTGCCTGGGAATGTCACAGGGTGGCAATCCAGATGTCCAGGGAGTCACTCTGGGCAACAAGGGTTCAAATCCCTCCACAAGGGCCAGGTGGAAGGGAAATCTGACTGATAAAAAATCCCAGTAACGGTGACCACAAAACCACCATTGAACAAAGAATGAAGAAAATTACAATAGAACATTCCAGCGCAGTACAGGCCCTTCGGCCCTCGATGTTGCGCCGACCTGTGAAACCACTCTAAAGCCCATCTACACTATTCCCTAATCGTCCATATGTCTATTCAATGACCATTTGAATGCCCTTAGTGTTGGCGAGTCCACTACTGTTGCAGGTAGGGAATTCCACACCCTTACTACTCTCTGAGTAAAGAACCTACCTCTGACATCTGTCCTATATCTATCTCCCCTCAATTTAAAGCTATGTCCCCTCGCACTAGACATCACCATCCGAGGAAAAAGGCTCTCACTGTCCACCCTATCCAATCCTCTGATCATCTTGTATGCCTCAATTAAGTCACCTCTTAACCTTCTTCTCTCGAACGAAAACAGCCTCAAGTCCCTCAGCCTTTCCTCATAAGATCTTCCCTCCATACCAGGCAACATTCTGGCAAATCTCCTCTGCACCCTTTCCAATGCTTCCACATCCTTCCCATAATGCGGTGACCAGAATTGCACGCAATACTCCAAATGCGGCCGCACCAGAGTTTTGTACAGCTGCAACATGACCTCATGGCTCCTAAACTCAATCCCTCTACCAATAAAAGCTAACACACCGTACGCCTTCTTAGCAACCCTCTCAACCTGGGTGGCAGCTTTCAGGGATCTATGTACATGGACACCGAGATCTCTCTGCTCATCCACACTACCAAGAATCTTACCATTAGCCCAGTACTCTGTCTTCCTGTTATTCCTTCCAAAATGAATCACCTCACACTTTTCTGCATTAAACTCCATTTGCCACCTCTCAGCCCAGCGCTGCAGCTTATCTATGTCCCTCTGTAACCTGCAACATCCTTCAAAACTGTCCACAACTCCACCGACTTTAGTGTCATCTGCAAATTTACTCACCCATCCTTCTACGCCCTCCTCCTAGGTCATTTATAAAAATGACAAACAGCAGCGGCCCCAAAACAGATCCTTGTGGTACACCACTAGTAACTGGACTCCAGTCTGAACATTTCCCATTAACCAGCACCCTCATTCTTCTTCCAGCTAGCCAATTTCTGACCCAAACCGCCAAATCTCCCTGAATCCCAATGCGTCCGTATTTTCTGCAGTAGCCTATCGTGGGGAACCTTATCAAATGCTTTCGTGAAATCCAGATACACCACATCAACTGTTTTACCCTCGTTCAACTGGATTACTGTACAGGAACAGGCCCTTCGGCCCTCCAAGCCTGCGCCGACCATGCTGCCCGTCTGAACTCAAACCCCTACCCTTCCTGGGTCCGTATCCCTCGATTCCCCATCCTAGTCATGTATTTGTCAAGATGCCCCTGAAACGCCACTATCGTCCCTGCTTCCACCCCCTCCTCCGGCAGCGAGTTCCAGGCACCCACGACCCTCTGTGTAAAAACCTTCCCTCGTACATCTCCTCTAAACCTTGCCCCTCGCACCTTAAACCTATGCCCCCTGAGTAATTGACTCTTGCACCCTGGGAAAAAGCTTCTGACTATTGATTGGTGTTCGAAACCCATTTGGTTCACTAATGATCCTTTTGGGAATGAAAGACGTCATCGTTTACCCGGCCTACCCAGGACCACAGCAATGTGGGTGACTCTTTACTGCACCCTGCTGAAATGGCCAAGAGAGGTAATCAAGGAGGTAATTAGGGAAGTGCTCACATCACTGGCGATATTGGCATTCCAAAGAAAGGGGAGGGAAATAAGAGTACACATCATGACCGCTCCATAAATGTTAACCAGGACACAGATCATCAAAGCAACAGATCAATTTTAGAAATAATGGGCCTCCTCCTGTTCCTGTGTAACGGGCTGGAGAAGGGGCTGAATGGGGCCTCCTCCTGTTCCTGTGTAACGGGCTGGAGTAGGGGCTGAATGGGGCCTCCTCCTGTTCCTGGGTAACAGGCTGGAGAAGGGGCTGAATGGGGCCTCCTCCTGTTCCTGGGTAACAGGCTGGAGAAGGGGCTGAATGGGGCCTCCTCCTGTTCCTGGTTAACAGGCTGGAGAAGGGGCTGAATGGGGCCTCCTCCTGTTCCTGGGTAACAGGCTGGAGAAGGGGCTGAATGGGGCCTCCTCCTGTTCCTGTGTGACAGGCTGGAGAAGGGGCTGAATGGGGCCTCCTCCTGTTCCTGTGCAACAGGCTGGAGAAGGGGCTGAATGGGGCCTCCTCCTGTTCCTGTGTAACAGTCTGGAGAAGGGGCTGAATGGGGCCTCCTCCTGTCCCTGTGTAACAGGCTAGAGAAGGGTCTGAATGGGGCCTCCTCCTGTTCCTGTGTAACAGGCTGGAGAAGGGTCTGAATGGGGCCTCCTCCTGTTCCTGTGTAACGGCTGGAGAAGGGGCTGAATGGGGTCTCCTCCTGTTCCCGTGTAACGGTCTGGAGAAGGGGCTGAATGGGGCCTCCTCCTGTTCCTGTGTAACAGGCTGGAGAAGGTGCTGAATGGGGCCTCCTCCTGTTCCTGTGTAACAGGCTGGAGAAGGTGCTGAATGGGGCCTCCTCCTGTTCCTGTGTAACGGGCTGGAGAAGGGGCTGAATGGGGCCTCCTCCTGTTCCTGTGTAACAGGCTGGAGAAGGGGCTGAATGGGGCCTCCTCCTGTTCCTGTGTAACAGGCTGGAGAAGGTGCTGAATGGGGCCTCCTCCTGTTCCTGTGTAACAGGCTGGAGAAGGGGCTGAATGGGGCCTCCTCCTGTTCCTGTGTAACGGGCTGGAGAAGGGGCTGGATGGGGCCTCCTCCTGTTCCCGTGTAACGGGCTGGAGAAGGGGCTGAATGGGGCCTCCTCCTGTTCCTGTGTAACGGGCTGGAGAAGGGGCTGAATGGGGCCTCCTCCTGTTCCTGTGTAACAGGCTGGAGAAGGGGCTGAATGGGGCCTCCTCCTGTTCGTGTGTCACAGGCTGGAGACGGGTTGCTGGTGCTGCCCTCTGGGACATTGGTTGACATTCTCGCTGTTTCTCGCTCTCCTCCAGGACCTGATGTACTACACCTTAATCGTCCTCCTGCTATTCACCCTCCTCGAGCTTACGATCAGCATCTCCATTTCAGCTTTCGTTTGCAAGTCGACCCGATGCTGCCATGCATACAGCAGCATGGTGAGTGCCCAGCAGGCCGCCACAACCTGCATTCATATAGCGCCGCAAGAAAAGCAACTCAATGAACAGGAGTGTAATGGGGCTCATTATAACCCCGGGTCCCGGGAGCAGGCTCAGGGACACGGACCAGAAGCTATTCCGCAGAATAACGTTTCTAGGACGTCTTTACGGAGGAGAGGGAAAGATGCCGAGGTCGACGGAGTGAATTCCACACCTCGAGGACGGGGCACGGCCACCGATGGTGTTAGACATTGGAGGGATATCGGAGGGTTGTACAGATAGGGAGGGTTGTAGGGGCTGGAGGAGGTTACAGAGATAGGGAGGGTTGTAAGGGCTGGAGGAGGCTACAGAGATAGGGAGGGTTGTAGAGGCTGGAGGAGGTTACAGGGATAGGGAGGGTTGTAGGGATTGGGGTAGGTAAGAGAGAGTTGGGCCTTTAGGAGGTGAAGGAGATCAGCTCCCTCAGTACTGACCCTCTGACAGTGCAGCACTCCCTCAGTACTGACCCTCTGACAGTGCTGCACTCCCTCAGTACTGACCCTCTGACAGTGCAGCACTCCCTCAGTACTGACCCTCTGACAGTGCAGCACTCCCTCAGTACTGACCCTCTGACAGTGCAGCACTCCCTCAGTACTGACCCTCTGATAGTGCGGCACTCCCTCAGTACTGACCCTCTGATAGTGCGGCACTCCCTCAGTACTGACCCTCTGACAGTGCAGCACTCTCTCAGTACTGACCCTCTGACAGTGCAGCACTCCCTCAGTACAGACCCTCTGACAGTGCGGCACTCCCTCAGTACTGACCCTCTGACAGTGCAGCACTCCCTCAGTACTGACCCTCTGACAGTGCGGCACTCCCTCAGTACTGACCCTCTGACAGTGCAGCACTCCCTCAGTACTGACCCTGACAGTGCAGCACTCCCTCAGTACTGACCCTCTGACAGTGCAGCACTCCCTCAGTACTGACCCTCAGATAGTGCAGCACTCCCTCAGTACTGTCCCTCTGACAGTGCGGCACTCCCTCAGTACTGACCCTCTGACAGTGCAGCACTCCCTCAGTACTGACCCTCTGACAGTGCGGCACTCCCTCAGTACTGACCCTCTGACAGTGCAGCACTCCCTCAGTACTGACCCTCTGACAGTGCGGCACTCCCTCAGTACTGACCCTCTGACAGTGCAGCAATCCCTCAGTACTGACCCTCTGACAGTGCGGCACTCCCTCAGTACTGACCCTCTGACAGTGCAGCACTCCCTCAGTACTGACCCTCTGACAGTGCAGCAATCCCTCAGTACTGACCCTCTGACAGTGCGTCACTCCCTCAGTACTGACTCTCAGACAGTGCAGCACTCCCTCAGTACTGACTCTCAGACAGTGCAGCATTCCCTCAGTACTGACCCGCTGACAGTGCGGCACTCCCTCAGTACTGACCCTCTGACAGTGCAGCGCTCCCTCAGTACTGACCCTCTGACAGTGCGGCACTCCCTCAGTACTGACCCTCTGACAGTGCAGCACTCCCTCAGTACTGACCCTCTGACAGTGCGGCACTCCCTCAGTACTGACCCTCTGACAGTGCGGCAATCCCTCAGTACTGACCCTCTGACAGTGCGTCACTCCCTCAGTACTGACTCTCAGACAGTGCAGCACTCCCTCAGTACTGACTCTCAGACAGTGCAGCATTCCCTCAGTACTGACCCGCTGACAGTGCGGCACTCCCTCAGTACTGACCCTCTGACAGTGCTGCACTCCCTCAGTACTGACCCCCTGACAGTGCGGCACTCCCTCAGTACTGACCCCCTGACAGTGCAGCACTCCCTCAGTACTGACCCTCTGACAGTGCGGCGCTCCCTCAATACTGACGCTCTGACAGTGCAGCACTCCCTCAGTACTGACACTCTGACAGTGCAGCACTCCCTCAGTGCTGACCCTCTGACAGTGCAGCGCTCCCTCAGTACTGATCCTCTGACAGTGCGGCACTCCCTCAGTACTGACCCTCTGACAGTGCAGCACTCCGTCAGTACTGACCCTCTGACAGTGCAGCGCTCCCTCAGTACTGACCCTCTGACAGTGCAGCACTCCCTCAGTACTGACCCTCTGACAGTGCAGCACTCCCTCAGTACTGACCCTCTGACAGTGCAGCACTCCCTCAGTACTGACCCTCTGACAGTGCAGCGCTCCCTCAGTACTGACCCTCTGACAGTGCAGCACTCCCTCAGTACTGACCCTCTGACAGTGCAGCACTCCCTCAGTACTGACCCTCTGACAGTGCAGCACTCCCTCAGTACTGACCCTCTGACAGTGCAGCAATCCCTCAGTACTGACCCTCTGACAGTGCGGCACTCCCTCAGTACTGACCCTCTGACAGTGCAGCACTCCCTCAGTACTGACCCTCTGACAGTGCAGCACTCCCTCAGTACTGACCCTCTGACAGTGCAGCACTCCCTCAGTACTGACCCTCTGACAGTGCAGCAATCCCTCAGTACTGACCCTCTGACAGTGCAGCACTCCCTCAGTACTGACCCTCTGACAGTGCGGCACTCCCTCAGTACTGACCCTCTGACAGTGCGGCACTCCCACAGTACTGACCCTCTGACAGTGCAGCACTCCCTCAGTACTGACCCTCTGACAGTGCGGCACTCCCTCAGTACTGACCCTCTGACAGTGCGGCACTCCCTCAGTACTGACCCTCTGACAGTGCAGCACTCCCTCAGTACTGACCCTCTGACAGTGCGGCAATCTCTCAGTACTGACCCTCTGACAGTGCAGCGCTCCCTCAGTACTGACCCTCTGACAGTGAGGCACTCCCTCAGTACTGACCCTCTGACAGTGCGGCACTCCCTCAGTCCTGACCCTCTGACAGTGCAGCACTCCCTCAGTACTGACCCTCTGACAGTGCAGCACTCCCTCAGTACAGACCCTCTGACAGTGAGGCACTCCCTCAGTACTGACCCTCTGACAGTGCGGCACTCCCTCAGTACTGACCCTCTGACAGTGCAGCACTCCCTCAGTACTGACCCTCTGACAGTGCAGCACTCCCTCAGTACTGACCCTCTGACAGTGCAGCACTCCCTCAGTACTGACCCTCTGACAGTGCGGCACTCCCTCAGCACTGACCCTCTGACAGTGCGGCACTCCCTCAGTACTGACCCTCTGACAGTGAGGCACTCCCTCAGTACTGACCCTCTGACAGTGCGGCACTCCCTCAGTACTGACCCTCTGACAGTGCAGCACTCCCTCAGTACTGACCCTCTGACAGTGCGGCACTCCCTCAGTACTGACCCTCTGACAGTGCGGCACTCCCACAGTACTGACCCTCTGACAGTGCGGCACTCCCACAGTACTGACCCTCTGACAGTGCAGCACTCCCTCAGTACTGACCCTCTGACAGTGCAGCACTCCCTCAGTACTGACCCTCTGACAGTGCGGCACTCCTTCAGTACTGACCCTCTGACAGTGCAGCACTCCCTCAGTACTGACCCTCTGACAGTGCGGCACTCCCTCAGTACTGACCCTCTGACAGTGCGGCACTCCCTCAGTACTGACCCTCTGACAGTGCGGCACTCCCTCAGTACTGACCCTCTGACAGTGCGGCACTCCCTCAGTACTGACCCTCTGACAGTGCGGCACTCCTTCAGTACTGACCCTCTGACAGTGCAGCGCTCCCTCAGTACTGACCCTCTGACAGTGCGGCACTCCCTCAGTACTGACTGGAAAGTCAGTAAAACTAGAAAGAGAAAACTAGTTAAACTAGAAAGAGTGCAGAAAAGATTTACTAGGATGTTGCCGGGACTTGATGGTTTGAGTTACAAGGAGAGGCTGGATAGACTGGGACTTTTTTCCCTGGAGCGTAGGAGGCTTAGGGGTGATCTTATAGAGGTCTATAAAATAATGAGGGGCATAGATAAGGTAGATAGTCAACATCTTTTCCCAAAGGTAGGGGAGTCTAAAACTAGAGGGCATAGGTTTAAGGTGAGAGGGGAGAGATTCAGAAGGGCCCAGAGGGGCAATTTCTTCACTCAGAGGGTAGTGAGTGTCTGGAATGGGCTGCCAGAGGTAGTAGTAGAGGCGGGTACAATTGTGTCTTTTAAAAAGCATTTAGATGGTTACATGGGTAAGATGGGTATAGAGGGTTATGGGCCAAGTGCGGGCAACTGGGACTAGCTTAATGGTAAAAACTGGGCGGCATGGACTGGTTGGGCCGAAGGGCCTGTTTCCATGCTGTAAACTTCTATGATTCTATGACCCTCTGACAGTGCAGCACTCCCTCAGTACTGACCCTCTGACAGTGCAGCACTCCCTCAGTACTGACCCTCTGACAGTGCAGCAAATCTCAGTACTGACCCTCTGACAGTGCAGTACTCCCTCAATAGTGACCCTCTGACAGTGCGGCACTCCCTCAGTACTGACCCTCTGACAGTGCAGCACTCCCTCAGTACAGACCCTCTGACAATGCAGCACTCCCACAGTACTGACCCTCTGACAGATCAGCACTCCCTCAGTACTGACCCTCTGACAGTGCAGCACTCCCTCAGTACTGACCCTCTAACAGTGCGGCACTCCCTCAGTACTGACCCTCTGACAGGGCAGCACTCCCTCGGTACTGACCCTCTGACAGTGCGGCACTCCCTCAGTGCTGACCCTCAGATAGTGCAGCACTCCCTCGGTACTGACCCTCTGACAGTGCAGCACTCCCATAGTACTGACCCTCTGACAGTGCAGCACTCCCTCAGTACTGACCCTCTGACAGTGCAGCTCACCCTCATTACTGACCCTCTGACAGTGCGGCACTCCCTCATTACTGACCCTCTGACAGTGCGGCACTCCCTCAGTACTGACCATCTGACAGTGCAGCACTCCCCCAGTACTGACCCTCTGACAGTGCAGCACTCCCTCAGTACTGACCCTCTGACAGTGCAGCACTCCCTCAGTACTGACCCTCTGACAGTGCAGCTCACCCTCAGTACTGACCCTCTGACAGTGCGGCACTCCCTCAGTACTGACCCTCTGACAGTGCAGCACTCCCTCAGTACTGACCCTCTGACAGTGCAGCTCACCCTCAGTACTGACCCTCTGACAGTGCAGCACTCCCTCAGTACTGACCCTCTGACAGTGCAGCACTCCCTCAGTACTCACCCTCTGACAGTGCAGCACTCCCTCAGTACTGACCCTCTGACAGTGCAGCACTCCCTCAGTACTGACCCTCTGACAGTGCAGCACTCCCTCAGTACTGACCCTCTGACAGTGCGGCACTCCCTCAGCACTGACCCTCTGACAGTGCGGCACTCCCTCAGTACTGACCCTCTGACAGTGCAGCACTCCCCCAGTACTGACCCTCTGACAGTGCAGCACTCCTACAGTACTGACCCTCTGACAGTGCAGCACTCCCTTGGTACTGACCCTCTGACAGTGCAGCACTCCCTCAGTACTGACCCTCTGACAGTGCAACACTCCCTCGGTACTGATCCTCTGACAGAGCAGCACTGCCTCAGTACTGACCCTCTGACAGTGCAGCGCTCCCTCAGTACTGACCCTCTGACAGTGCAGCGCTCCCTCAGTACTGACCCTCTGACAGTGCGACACTCCCTCAGCACTGACCCTCTGACAGTGCAGCGCTCCCTCAGTACTGACCCTCTGACAGTGCGACACTCCCTCAGCACTGACCCTCTGACAGTGCAGCACTCCCTCAGTACTGACCCTCTGACAGTGCACACTCCCTCAGTACTGACCCTCTGACAGTGCAGCACTCCCTCAGTACTGACCCTCTGACAGTGCAGCACTCCCTCAGTACTGACCCTCTGACAGTGCAGCACTCCCTCAGTACTGACCCTCTGACAGTGCGGCACTCCCTCAGTACTGACCCTCTGACAGTGCAGCACTCCCTCAGTACTGACCCTCTGACAGTGCAGCTCTCCCTCAGTACTGATCCTCTGACAGTGCAGCACTCCCTCAGTACTGACCCTCTGACAGTGCGGCACTCCCTCAGTACTGACCCTCTGACAGTGCAGCACTCCCTCAGTACTGACCCTCTGACAGTGCAGCACTCCCTCAGTACTGACCCTCTGACAGTGCAGCTCTCCCTCAGTACTGATCCTCTGACAGTGCGGCACTCCCTCAGTACTGACCCTCTGACAGTGCAGCACTCCCTCAGTACTGACCCTCTGACAGTGCAACACTCCCTCAGTACTGACCCTCTGACAGTGCGGCACACCCTCAGTACTGACCCTCTGACAGTGCAACTCTCCCTCAGTACTGACCCTCTGACAGTGCAGCACTCCCTCAGTACTGACCCTCTGACAGTGCAGCACTCCCTCAGTACTGACCCTCTGACAGTGCAGCACTCCCTCAGTACTGACCCTCTGAAAGTGCGGCACTCCCTCAGTACTGACCCTCTGACAGTGCGGCACTCCCTCAGTACTGACCCTCTGACAGTGCAGCACTCCCTCAGTACTGACCCTCTGACAGTGCAGCACTCCCTCAGTACTGACCCTCTGACAGTGCAGCGCTCCCTCAGTACTGACCCTCTGACAGTGCAGCACTCCCTCAGTACTGACCCTCTGACAGTGCGACACTCCCTCAGTACTGACCCTCTGACAGTGCAGCGCTCCCTCAGTACTGACCCTCTGACAGTGCAGCACTCCCTCAGTACTGACCCTCTGACAGTGCAACACTCCCTCAGTACTGACCCTCTGACAGTGCAGCACTCCCTCAGCACTGACCCTCTCACAGTGCAGCACTCCCTCAGTACTGACCCTCTGACAGTGCAGCACTCCCTCAGTACTGACCCTCTGACTGTGCAGCACTCCCTCAGTACTGACCCTCTGACAGTGCGGCACTCCCTCAGTACTGACCCTCTGACAGTGCAGCAGTCTCTCAGTACTGACCCTCTGACAGTGCGGCACTCCCTCAGTACTGACCCTCTGACAGTGCAGCACTCCCTCAGTACTGACCCTCTCACAGTGCAGCACTCCCTCAGTACTGACCCTCTGACAGTGCGGCACTCCCTCAGTACTGACCCTCTGACAGTGCAGCACTCCCTCAGTACTGACCCTCTGACAGTGCAGCACTCCCTCAGTACTGACCCTCTGACAGTACAGGACTCCCACAGTACTGACCCTCTGACAGTGCAGCACTCCCTCAGTACTGACCCTCTGACAGTGCAGCACTCCCACAGTACTAACCGTCTGACAGTGCCGCACTCCCTCAGTGCTGACCCTCTGACAGTGCAGCACTCCCTCAGTACTGACCCTCTGACAGTGCGGCGCTCCCTCTGTACTGACCCTCTGACAGTGCAGCACTCCCTCAGTACTGACCCTCTGACCGTGCAGCACTCCCTCAGTACTGACCCTCTGACAGTGCAGCACTCCCTCAGTACTGATCCTCTGACAGTGCAGCACTCCCTCAGTACTGACCCTCTGACCGTGCAGCACTCCCTCAGTACTGACCCTCTGACAGTGCAGCACTCCCTCAGTACTGATCCTCTGACAGTGCAGCACTCTCTCAGTACTGACCCTCTGACAGTGCGGCACTCCCTCAGTACTGACCCTCTGACAGTGCCGCACCCCCTCAGTACTGACCCTCTGACAGTGCAGCACTCCCTCAGTACCGACCCTCTGACAGTGCGGCACTCCCTCAGTACTGACCCTCTGACAGTGCGGCTCTCCCTCAGTACTGACCCTCTGACAGTGCAGCACTCCCTCAGTACTGACCCTCTGACAGTGCAGCACTCCCTCAGTACTGACCCTCTGACAGTGCAGCACTCCCTCAGTACTGACCCTCTGACAGTGCAGCACTCCCTCAGTACTGACCCTCTGACAGTGCAGCACTCGCTCTGTACTGACCCTCTGACAGTGCGGCACTCCCTCAGTACTGACCCTCTGACAGTGCAGCACTCCCTCAGTACTGACTCTCTGACAGTGCAGCTCTCCCTCAGCACTGACCCTCTGACAGTGCGGCCCTCCCTCAGTACTGACCCTCTGACAGTGCGGCACTCCCTCAGTACTGACCCTCTGACAGTGCAGCACCCCCTCAGTACTGACCCTCTGACAGTGCAGCTCTCCCTCGGTGGTGTGTGAGACGGAGGGCTGTCCCCCTCCTGAGGCAGTGCTGAGTTGCTGTGGACCGACCTTGTGGCCACTGAGCTGGGGGCTCCTGCGACAGCTTTCCGTCTCCCTGTCAGCTCCTGCAGTTTTCTTCTCCCTCAGTTGTCAGTGTGGGGCTGGTCTGGGCGGAGTTCCTGACTCTTTCGCACTTGTTGTCCCGTCTGACGCGGTTCTCTGTGTTCCTGTTGCAGCCGGTACTGCTCTTGGACAGCAGCCTCCCGGACGACCAGTGAACGTGATCCCGCCAGCCTTCACTTCCCTCAACTCCAGCCGAGCACCTCACTTACAGAGCGCAGAACCTCCTAAAGGACGCGGAATATCGATCAGAAGGAAACTGGATGTACCTTTAACTGCAGGAGACTGTGTGTGTGAGTGTTGGTGTGCAAGTGAGTGAGTGTGTGTGACTGTGCGAGTGTGAATGTATGTGTGTGCAATTGAATATTTGTAAGTGAGTGTCGGTGTGTGTGTCGGTGTGTGTGTGAGTGTGTGATGGTGTGTGTGAGTGTGTGTCGGTGTGTGTGTGAGTGTGTGACGGTGTGTGTGAGTGTGTGTCGGTGTGTGTGTCGGTGTGTGAGTGTGTGTCGGTGTGTGTGAGCGTGTGTCAGTGTGTGGGAGTGTGTGTTGGTGTGTGTGAGTGTGTGTCGGTGTGTGTGAGTGTGTGTCGGTGTGGGTGAGCGTGTGTCGGTGTGTGTGAGTGTGTGTCGGTGTGTGAGTGTGTGTTGGTGAGTGTGTCGGTGTGTGAGTGTGTGTCGGTGTGTGGGTGTGTGTCGGTGTGTGTCGGTGTGTGTGAGTGTGTGTCGGTGAGTGAGTGAGTGTGTGTCGGTGTGTGAGTGTGTGTTGGTGAGTGTGTCGGTGTGTGTGAGTGTGTGTCGGTGTGTGTGAGTGTGTGTCGGTGTGTGAGTGTGTGTCGGTGTGTGTGAGTGTGTGTCGGTGTGTGTGTGTGTGTCGGTGTGTGTGTGAGTGTGTGTCGGTGTGTGAGTGTGTGTTGGTGTGTGTGTCGGTGTGTGCGAGTGTGTGTCGGTGTGTATGTCGGTGTGTGAGTGTGTGTTGGTGTGTGTGTCGGTGTGTGAGTGTGTGTCGGTGTGTGTGAGTGTGTGTCAGTGTGTGAGTGTGTGTTGGTGTGTGTGTCGGTGTGTGTGAGTGTGTGTTGGTGTGTGTCGGTGTGTGAGTGTGTGTCGGTGTGTGTGAGTGTGTGTCGGTGTGTGTGTCGGTGTGTGAGTGTCTGTTGGTGAGTGTGTCGGTGTGTGAGTGTGTGTCAGTGTGTGTGAGTGTGTGTAGGTGTGTGTGAGTGTGTGCCGGTGTGTGAGTGTGTGTTGGTGAGTGTGTCGGTGTGTGAGTGTGTGTCGGTGTGTGTGAGTGTGTGTCGGTGTGTGTGAGTGTGTGTCGGTGTGTGTGAGTGTGTGTCGGTGTGTGAGTGAGTGTGTGTCGGTGTGTGTGTGTTGGTGAGTGTGTCGGTGTGTGAGTGTGTGTTGGTGAGTGTGTGTGTTGGTGTGTGTGTCGGTGTGTGTGAGTGTGTGTCGGTGTGTGTGTCGGTGTGTGAGTGTGTGTCGGTGTGTGTGAGTGTTTGTCGGTGTGTGAGTGTGTGTCGGTGTGTGTGAGTGTGTGTCGGTGTGTGTGTGTGTGTCGGTGTGTGTGTGAGTGTGTGTCGGTGTGTGAGTGTGTGTTGGTGTGTGTGTCGGTGTGTGTGAGTGTGTGTCGGTGTGTGTGAGTGTGTGTCGGTGTGTGAGTGTGTGTCGGTGTGTGTGTCAGTGTGTGTGTGTGTGTCGGTGTGTGTGTGAGTGTGTGTCGGTGTGTGAGTGTGCGTTGGTGTGTGTGTCGGTGTGTGTGAATGTGTGTCGGTGTGTATGTCGGTGTGTGAGTGTGTGTTGGTGTGTGTGTCGGTGTGTGAGTGTGTGTCGGTGTGTGTGAGTGTGTGTCAGTGTGTGAGTGTGTGTTGGTGTGTGTGTCGGTGTGTGTGAGTGTGTGTTGGTGTGTGTCGGTGTGTGAGTGTGTGTCGGTGTGTGTGAGTGTGTGTCGGTGTGTGTGTCGGTGTGTGAGTGTCTGTTGGTGAGTGTGTCGGTGTGTGAGTGTGTGTCAGTGTGTGTGAGTGTGTGTAGGTGTGTGTGAGTGTGTGCCGGTGTGTGAGTGTGTGTTGGTGAGTGTGTCGGTGTGTGAGTGTGTGTCGGTGTGTGTGAGTGTGTGTCGGTGTGTGTGAGTGTGTGTCGGTGTGTGAGTGAGTGTGTGTCGGTGTGTGTGTGTTGGTGAGTGTGTCGGTGTGTGAGTGTGTGTTGGTGAGTGTGTGTGTTGGTGTGTGTGTCGGTGTGTGTGAGTGTGTGTCGGTGTGTGTGTCGGTGTGTGAGTGTGTGTCGGTGTGTGTGAGTGTTTGTCGGTGTGTGAGTGTGTGTTGGTGTGTGTGTCGGTGTGTGTGAGTGTGTGTTGGTGTGTGTGTCGGTGAGTGAGTGTGTGTCGGTGTGTGTGAGTGTGTGTCGGTGTGTGTGAGTGTGTGTCGGTGTGTGTGAGTGTGTGTTGGTGTGTGTGTGTGTGTCGGTGTCTGAGTGAGTGTGTGTCGGTGTGTGTGAGTGTGTGTCGGTGTGTGTGAGTGTGTGTCGGTGTGTGTGAGTGTGTGTCAGTGTGTGTCGGTGTGTGTGAGTGTGTGTCGGTGTGTGTGAGTGTGTGTTGGTGTGTGTGTCGGTGTGTGTGAGTGTGTGTCGGTGTGTGTCGGTGTGTGTGAGTGTGTGTCGGTGTGTGTGAGTGTGTGTTGGTGTGAGTGTCGGTGTGTGTGAGTGTGTGTCGGTGTGTGTCGGTGTGTGTGAGTGTGTGTCGGTGTGTGTGTTTGTGTGTGTCAGTGTGTGTCGGTGTGTGTGAGTGTGTGTCGGTGTGTGTGAGTGTGTGTCAGTGTGTGTCGGTGTGTGTGAGTGTGTGTGAGTGTGTGTTGGTGTGTGTGTCGGTGTGTGTCGGTGTGTGTGAGTGTGTGTCGGTGTGTGTCAGTGTGTGTCGGTGTGTGTGAGTGTGTGTCGGTGTGTGTCAGTGTGTGTCGGTGTGTGTCGGTGTGTGAGTGTGTGTCGGTGTGTGAGTGTGTGTCGGTGTGTGTGAGTGTGTGTCGGTGTGTGAGTGTGTGTTGGTGTGTGTGTCGGTGTGTGTGAGTGTGTGTCGGTGTATGTGTGTGTGTTGGTGTGTGTGTCGGTGTGTGAGTGTGTGTCGGTGTGTGAGTGTGTGTCGGTGTGTGTGAGTGTGTGTCAGTGTGTGAGTGTGTGTCGGTGTGTGAGTCGGTGTGGGAGTGTGTGTTGGTGTGTGTGTCGGTGTGTGTGAGTGTGTGTCGGTGTGTGTGTGTGTGTTGGTGTGTGTGTCGGTGTGTGGTAGTGTGGGTTGCCCTCCTGTCTCCATGACCAATGAGCTGAATTGATGGTGTTGGGGTGTAAACACAGGCTGGAGAATTGGCCAGTGAGGTTGTGGACGGAGAGGTCAGGGACAGAGCGAGTCTGACTCTCTGCGTCTCTGTGTTTCTGCACCTTTCAGTCTCTCGACTGGTCCTTTTGCCTGGAGCGATTTATTTCTAAATTCTCATCGTACCACACAGGACCTTCTTTTCAACAAATCGTTAGACTCTCGACAATGCGATCATTCGAATCACAGAGCGAGGAGTTCTGAGATTTCGATTCAAAACGCTAAACTTAAAATGTTCAATAACAAGAATAATTTTTTTTTAAAATGTAAACAATAAATATCTGGCTTATGATCACCAACTCAATGAACCAATAATCAATTTAATCACACAGAATTCTGCCAAGTACTGAATACGTCTGGGAGTCACTGTGCACAGCTCCTGTCTCTGTATCACACTGGGAGACACTGTGCACAGTTCCTGTCTCTGTATCACACAGGGAGTCACTGTGCACAGTTCCGGTCTCTGTATCACACTGGGAGACACTGTGCACAGTTCCGGTCTCTGTATCACACTGGGAGTCACTGTGCACAGTTCCGGTCTCTGTATCACACTGGGAGACACTGTGCACAGTTCCGGTCTCTGTATCACACTGGGAGTCACTGTGCACAGTTCCTGTCTCTGTATCACACTGGGAGTCACTGTGCACAGTTCCGGTCTCTGTATCACACTGGGAGTCACTGTGCACAGTTCCTGTCTCTGTATCACACTGGGAGTCACTGTGCACAGTTCAGGTCTCTGTATCACACTGGGAGTCACTGTGCACAGATCCTTTCTCCGTATCACACTGGGAGTCACTGTTCACAGTTCCTGTCTCTGTATCACACTGGGAGTCACTGTGCACAGTTCCGGTCCCTGTATCACACTGGGAGTCACTGTGCACAGTTCCTGTCTCTGTATCACACTGGGAGTCACTGTGCACAGTTCCTGTCTCTGTATCACACTGGGAGTCACTGTGCACAGTTCCGGTCTCTGTATCACACTGGGAGTCACTGTGCACAGTTCCGGTCTCTGTATCACACTGGGAGTCACTGTGCACAGTTCAGGTCTCCGTATCACACTGGGAGTCACTGTGCACAGTTCCGGTCTCTGTATCACACTGGGAGTCACTGTGCACAGTTCCTGTCTCTGTATCACACTGGGAGTCACTGTGCACAGTTCCTGTCTCTGTATCACACTGGGAGTCACTGTACACAGTTCCTGTATCCGTATCACACTGGGAGTTACTGTGCACAGTTCCGGTCTCTGTATCACACTGGGAGTCACTGTGCACAGTTCCGGTCTCCGTATCACACTGGGAGTCACTGTGCACAGTTCCTGTCTCTGTATCACACTGGGAGTCACTGTGCACAGTTCCGGTCTCTGTATCACACTGGGAGTTACTGTGCACAGTTCCGGTCTCTGTATCACACTGGGAGTCACTGTGCACAGTTCCGGTCTCTGTAACACACTGGGAGTCACTGTGCACAGTTCCGGTCTCTGTATCACACTTGGAGTCACTGTGCAAAGATCCGGTCTCTGTATCACACTGGGAGTCACTGTGCACAGTTCCTGTCTCCATATCACACTGGGAGTCACTGTGCACAGTTCCGGTCTCTGTATCACACTGGGAGTCACTGTGCACAGTTCCGGTCTCTGTATCACACTGGGAGTTACTGTGCACAGTTCCTGTCTCCGTACCACACTGGGAGTCACTGTGCACAGTTCCCGGTCTCTGTATCACACTGGGGGTCACTGTGCACAGTTCCGGTCTCTGTATCACACTGGGAGTCACTGTGCACAGTTCCGGTCTCTGTATCACACTGGGAGTCACTGTGCACAGTTCCGGTCTCTGTATCACACTGGGAGTCACTGTGCACAGTTCCTGTCTCTGTATCACACTGGGAGTTACGGTGCACAGTTCCGGTCTCTGTATCACACTGGGAGTCACTGTGCACAGTTCCTGTCTCCGTATCACACTGGGAGTCACTGTGCACAGTTCCTGTCTCTGTATCACACTGGGAGTCACTGTGCACAGTTCTGGTCTCTGTATCACACTGGGAGTCACTGTGCACAGTTCCGGTCTCTGTATCACACTGGGAGTCACTGTGCACAGTTCCGGTCTCTGTATCACACTGTGAGTCACTGTGCACAGTTCCGGTCACTGTATCACACTGGGAGTCACTGTGCACAGTTCCTGTCTCTGTATCACACTGGGAGTCACTGTACACAGTTCCGGTCTCTGTATCACACATGGAGTCAATGTACACAGTTCCGGTCTCCGTATCACACTGGGAGTCACTGTGCACAGTTCCGGTCTCTGTATCACACTGGGAGTCACTGCGCACAGTTCCGTTCTCTGTATCACACTGGGAGTCACTGTGCACAGTTCCGGTCTCTGTATCACACTGGGAGTTACTGTGCACAGTTCCTGTCTCTGTATCACACTGGGAGTCATTGTGCACAGTTCCGGTCTCCGTATCACACTGGGAGTCACTGTGCACAGTTCCTGTCTCTGTATCACATTGGGAGTTACTGTGCACAGTTCCTGTCTCTGTATCACACTGGGAGTCACTGTGCACAGTTCCAGTCTCCGTATCACACTGGGAGTCACTATGCACAGTTCCTGTCTCTGTATCACACTGGGAGTCACTGTACACAGTTCCGGTCTCTGTATCACACTGGGAGTCACTGTACACAGTTCCGGTCTCCGTATCACACTGGGAGTCACTGTGCACAGTTCCGGTCTCTGTATCACACTGGGAGTCACTGTGCACAGTTCCGTTCTCTGTATCACACTGGGAGTTACTGTGCACAGTTCCTGTCTCTGTATCACACTGGGAGTCACTGTGCACAGTTCCGGTCTCCGTATCACACTTGGAGTCACTGTGCACAGTTCCGGTCTGCGTGTCACACTGGGAGTCACTGTGCACAGTTCCGGTCTCCGTATCACACAGGGAGTTACTGTGCACAGTTCCGGTCTCTGTATCACACTGGGAGTCACTATGCACAGTTTCTGTCTCTGTATCACACTGGGAGTCACTGTGCACAGTTTCTGTCTCTGTATCACACTGGGAGTCACTGTGCACATTTCCTGTCTCTGTATCACACTGGGAGTCACTGTGCACAGTTCCTGTCTCTGTATCACACTGGGAGTCACTATGCACAGTTCCCGGTCTCTGTATCACACTGGGAGTCACTGTGCACAGTTCCAGTCTCTGTATCACACTGGGAGTCACGGTGCACAGTTCCGGTCTGCATATCACACTGGGAGTCACTGTGTACAGTTCCGGTCTCCGTATCACACTGGGAGTCACTGTGCACAGTTCCGGTCTCCGTATCACACTGGGTGTCTCTGTGCACAGTTCCCGGTCTCTGTATCACACTGGGAGTCACTGTGCACAGTTCCTGTCTCTGTATCACACTGTGAGTCACTGTGCACAGTTCCTGTCTCCGTACTACACTGGGAGTCACTGTGCACAGTTCCCGGTCTCTGTATCACACTGGGAGTCACTGTGCACAGTTCCGGTCTCTGGATCACACTGGGAGTTACTGTGCACAGTCCCTGTCTCTGTGTCACACTGGGAGTTACTGTGCACAGTTCCTGTCTCCGTACCACACTGGGAGTCACTGTGCACAGTTCCCGGTCTCTGTATCACACTGGGAGTCACTGTGCACAGTTCCGGTCTCTGTATCACACTGGGAGTTACTGTGCACAGTTCCTGTCTCCGTACCACACTGGGAGTCACCGTGCACAGTTCCCGGTCTCTGTATCACATTGGGAGTTACTGTGCACAGTTCCTGTCTCTGTATCACACTGGGAGTCACTGTGCACAGTTCCTGTCTCTGTATCACACTGGGAGTCACTGTGCACAGTTCCTGTCTCCGTATCACACTGGGAGTCACTGTGCACAGTTCCTGTCTCCGTATCACACTGGGAGTCACTGTGCACAGTTCCGGTCTCTGTATCACACTGGGAGTCACTGTGCACAGTTCCGGTCTCCGTATCACACTGGGAGTCACTGTGAACAGTTTTTTTTTTTAACAATACAGCGCAGTACAGGCCCTTCGGCCCACGATGTTGCACCGAAACAAAAGCCATCCAACCTACACTATGCCATTATCATCCATATGTTTATCCAATAAACTTTTAAATGCCCTCAATGTTGGCGAGTTCACTACTGTAGCAGGTAGGGCATTCCACGGTCTCACTACTCTTTGCGTAAAGAACCTACCTCTGACCTCTGTCCTATATCTATTACCCCTCAGTTTAAAGTTATGTCCCCTCGTGCCAGCCATATCCATCCGCGGGAGAAGGCTCTCACTGTCCACCCTATCCAACCCCCTGATCATTTTGTATGCCTCTATTAAGTCTCCTCTTAACCTTCTTCTCTCCAACGAAAACAACCTCAAGTCCATCAGCCTTTCCTCATAAGATTTTCCCTCCATACCAGGCAACATCCTGGTAAATCTCCTCTGCACCCGCTCCAAAGCCTCCACGTCCTTCCTATAATGCGGTGACCAGAACTGTACGCAATACTCCAAATGCGGCCGTACCAGAGTTCTGTACAGCTGCAACATGACCTCCCGACTCCGGAACTCAATCCCTCTACCAATAAAGGCCAACACTCCATAGGCCTTCTTCACAACCCTATCAACCTGGGTGGCAACTTTCAGGGATCTATGTACATGGACACCTAGATCCCTCTGCTCATCCACACTTTCAAGAACTTTACCATTAGCCAAATATTCCGCATTCCTGTTATTCCTACCAAAGTGCATCACCTCACACTTCTCTACATTAAACTCCATTTGCCACCTCTCGGCCCAGCTCTGCAGCTTATCTATATCCCTCTGTAATCTGCTACATCCTTCCACACTATCGACAACACCACCGACTTTAGTATCGTCTGCAAATTTACTCACCCACCCTTCTGCGCCTTCCTCTAGGTCATTGATAAAAATGACAAACAGCAACGGCCCCAGAACAGATCCTTGTGGTACTCCACTTGTGACTGTACTCCATTCTGAACATTTCCCATCAACCACCACCCTCTGTCTTCTTTCAGCTAGCCAATTTCTGATCCACATCTCTAAATCACCCTCAATCCCCAGCCTCCGTATTTTTTGCAATAGCCTACCGTGGGGAACCTTATCAAACGCTTTGCTGAAATCCATATACACCACATCAACTGCTCTACCCTCGTCTACCTGTTCAGTCACCTTCTCAAAGAACTCAATAAGGTTTGTGAGGCATGACCTACCCTTCACAAAGCCATGCTGACTATCCCTGATCATATTATTCCTATCTAAATGATTATAAATCTTGTCTCTTATAATCCCCTCCAAGACTTTACCCACTACAGACGTGAGGCTCACCGGCCTATAGTTGCCGGGGTTGTCTCTGCTCCCCTTTTTGAACAAAGGGACCACATTTGCTGTCCTCCAGTCCTCTGGCACTATTCCTGTAGCCAATGATGACATAAAAATCAAAGCCAAAGGTCCAGCAATCTCTTCCCTGGCCTCCCATAGAATCCTAGGATAAATCCCATCAGGTCCCGGGGACTTATCTATTTTCAGCCTGTCCAGAATTGCCAACACCTCTTCCCTACGCACCTCAATGCCATCTATTCTATTAGCCTGGGGCTCAGCATTCTCCTCCACAACATTATCTTTTTCCTGAGTGAATACTGACGAAAAATATTCATTTAGTATCTCGCCTATCTCTTCAGACTCCACACACAATTTCCCATCCCTGTCCTTGACTGGTCCTACTCTTTCCCTAGTCATTCGCTTATTCCTGACATACCTATAGAAAGCTTTTGGGTTTTCCTTGATCCTTCCTGCCAAATACTTCTCATGTCCCCTCCTTGCTCGTCTTCGCTCTCTCTTTAGATCCTTCCTCGCTACCTTGTAACTATCCATCGCCCCAACTGAAACTTCACACCTCATCTTCACATAGGCCTCCTTCTTCCTCTTAACAAGAGATTCCACTTCCTTGGTAAACTACGGTTCCCTCGCTCGACGCCTTCCTCCCTGTCTGACCGGTACATACTTATCAAGAACACGCAGTAGCTGATCCTTGAACAAGCCCCACTTATCCAGTGTGCCCAACACTTGCAGCCTACTTCTCCACCTTATCCCCCCCAAGTCACGTCTAATGGCATCATAATTGCCCTTCCCCCAGCTTTAACTCTTGCCCTGCGGTGTATACTTATCCCTTTCCATCATTAACTTAAACGTCACCGAATTGTGGTCACTGTCCCCAAAGTGCTCTCCTACCTCCAAATCCAACACCTGGCCTGGTTCATTACCAAAAACCAAATCCAACGTGGCCTCGCCTCTTGTTGGCCTGTCAACATATTGTTTCAGTTCCGGTCTCTGTATCACACTGGGAGTCACTGTGCACAGTTCCGGTCTCTGTATCACACTGGGAGTCACTGTGCACAGTTCCTGTCTCTGTATCACACTGGGAGTCACTGTGCACAGTTCCTGTCTCTGTATCACACTGGGAGTCACTGTGCACAGTTCCGGTCTCCGTATCACACTGGGAGTCACTGTGAACAGTTCCTGTCTCTGTATCACACTGGGAGTTACTGTGCACAGTTCCTGTCTCTGTATCACACTGGGAGTCACTGTGCACAGTTCCGGTCTCTGTATCACACTGGGAGTCACTGTGCACAGCTCCGGTCTCTGTATCACACTGGGAGTCACTGTGCACAGTTCCGGTCTCTGTATCACACTGTGAGTCACTGTGCACAGTTCCGGTCTCTGTATCACACTGGGAGTCACTGTGCACAGTTCCTGTCTCTGTATCACACTGGGAGTCACTGTGAACAGTTCCTGTCTCTGTATCACACTGGGAGTCACTGTGCACAGTTCCAGTCTCTGTATCACACTGGGAGTTACTGTGCACAGTTCCTGTCTCCGTATCACACTGGGAGTCACTGTGCACAGTTCCGGTCTCTGTATCACACTGGGAGTCACTGTGCACAGTTCCAGTCTCTGTATCACACTGGGAGTCACTGTGCACAGTTCCTGTCTCTGTATCACACAGGGAGTCACTGTGCACAGTTCCGGTCTCTGTATCACACTGGGAGTCACTGTGCACAGTTTCTGTCTCCGTATCACACTGGGAATCACTGTGCACAGTTCCGGTCTCCGTATCACACTGGGAGTCACTGTGCACAATCCCAGTTTCTGTATCACACTGGGAGTCACTGTGCACAGTTCCCGGTCTCTGTATCACACTGGGAGTCACTGTGCACAGTTCCTGTCTCTGTATCACACTGGGAGACACTGTGCACAGTTCCGGTCTCCGTATCACACTGGGAGTCACTGTTCACAGTTCCGGGTCTCTGTATCACACTGGGAGTCACTGTGCACAGTTCCGGTCTCTGTATCACACTGGGAGTCACTGTGCACAGTTCCGGTCTCTGTATCACACTGGGAGTCACTGTGCACAGTTCCTGTCTCTGTATCAAACTGGGAGTTACTGTGCACAGTTCCTGTCTCTGTATCACATTGGGAGTCACTGTGCACAGTTCCTGTCTCTGTATCACACTGGGAGTCACTGTGCACAGTTCCTGTCTCTGTATCACACTGGGAGACACTGTGCACAGCTCCTGTCTCCGTATCACACTGGGAGTCACTGTGCACAGTTCCGGTCTCCGTATCACACTGGGAGTCACTGTGCACAGTTCCGGTCCCTGTATCACACTGGGAGTCACTGTGCACAGTTTCTGTCTCTATCACACTGGGAGTCACTGTGCACAATCCCAGTTTCTGTATCACACTGGGAGTCACTGTGCACATTTTCTGTCTCTGTATCACACTGGGAGTCACTGTGCACAATCCCAGTTTCTGTATCACACTGGGAGTCACTGTGCACAGTTCCTGTCTCTGTATCAGACTGGGAGTCACTGTGCACAGTTCCCGGTCTCTGTATCACACTGGGAGACACTGTGCACAGTTCCGGTCTCTGTATCACACTGGGAGTCACTGTGCACAGTTCCTGACTCTGTATCACACTGGGAGTCACTGTGCACAGTTCCGGTCTCTGTATCACACTGGGAGTCACTGTGCACAGTTCCTGACTCTGTATCACACTGGGAGTCACTGTGCACAGTTCCTGTCTCTGTATCACACTGGGAGTCACTGTGCACAGTTCCGGTCTCCGTATCACACTGGGAGTCACTGTGAACAGTTTTTTTTTTTAACAATACAGCGCAGTACAGGCCCTTCGGCCCACGATGTTGCACCGAAACAAAAGCCATCCAACCTACACTATGCCATTATCATCCATATGTTTATCCAATAAACTTTTAAATGCCCTCAATGTTGGCGAGTTCACTACTGTAGCAGGTAGGGCATTCCACGGTCTCACTACTCTTTGCGTAAAGAACCTACCTCTGACCTCTGTCCTATATCTATTACCCCTCAGTTTAAAGTTATGTCCCCTCGTGCCAGCCATATCCATCCGCGGGAGAAGGCTCTCACTGTCCACCCTATCCAACCCCCTGATCATTTTGTATGCCTCTATTAAGTCTCCTCTTAACCTTCTTCTCTCCAACGAAAACAACCTCAAGTCCATCAGCCTTTCCTCATAAGATTTTCCCTCCATACCAGGCAACATCCTGGTAAATCTCCTCTGCACCCGCTCCAAAGCCTCCACGTCCTTCCTATAATGCGGTGACCAGAACTGTACGCAATACTCCAAATGCGGCCGTACCAGAGTTCTGTACAGCTGCAACATGACCTCCCGACTCCGGAACTCAATCCCTCTACCAATAAAGGCCAACACTCCATAGGCCTTCTTCACAACCCTATCAACCTGGGTGGCAACTTTCAGGGATCTATGTACATGGACACCTAGATCCCTCTGCTCATCCACACTTTCAAGAACTTTACCATTAGCCAAATATTCCGCATTCCTGTTATTCCTACCAAAGTGCATCACCTCACACTTCTCTACATTAAACTCCATTTGCCACCTCTCGGCCCAGCTCTGCAGCTTATCTATATCCCTCTGTAATCTGCTACATCCTTCCACACTATCGACAACACCACCGACTTTAGTATCGTCTGCAAATTTACTCACCCACCCTTCTGCGCCTTCCTCTAGGTCATTGATAAAAATGACAAACAGCAACGGCCCCAGAACAGATCCTTGTGGTACTCCACTTGTGACTGTACTCCATTCTGAACATTTCCCATCAACCACCACCCTCTGTCTTCTTTCAGCTAGCCAATTTCTGATCCACATCTCTAAATCACCCTCAATCCCCAGCCTCCGTATTTTTTGCAATAGCCTACCGTGGGGAACCTTATCAAACGCTTTGCTGAAATCCATATACACCACATCAACTGCTCTACCCTCGTCTACCTGTTCAGTCACCTTCTCAAAGAACTCAATAAGGTTTGTGAGGCATGACCTACCCTTCACAAAGCCATGCTGACTATCCCTGATCATATTATTCCTATCTAAATGATTATAAATCTTGTCTCTTATAATCCCCTCCAAGACTTTACCCACTACAGACGTGAGGCTCACCGGCCTATAGTTGCCGGGGTTGTCTCTGCTCCCCTTTTTGAACAAAGGGACCACATTTGCTGTCCTCCAGTCCTCTGGCACTATTCCTGTAGCCAATGATGACATAAAAATCAAAGCCAAAGGTCCAGCAATCTCTTCCCTGGCCTCCCATAGAATCCTAGGATAAATCCCATCAGGTCCCGGGGACTTATCTATTTTCAGCCTGTCCAGAATTGCCAACACCTCTTCCCTACGCACCTCAATGCCATCTATTCTATTAGCCTGGGGCTCAGCATTCTCCTCCACAACATTATCTTTTTCCTGAGTGAATACTGACGAAAAATATTCATTTAGTATCTCGCCTATCTCTTCAGACTCCACACACAATTTCCCATCCCTGTCCTTGACTGGTCCTACTCTTTCCCTAGTCATTCGCTTATTCCTGACATACCTATAGAAAGCTTTTGGGTTTTCCTTGATCCTTCCTGCCAAATACTTCTCATGTCCCCTCCTTGCTCGTCTTCGCTCTCTCTTTAGATCCTTCCTCGCTACCTTGTAACTATCCATCGCCCCAACTGAAACTTCACACCTCATCTTCACATAGGCCTCCTTCTTCCTCTTAACAAGAGATTCCACTTCCTTGGTAAACTACGGTTCCCTCGCTCGACGCCTTCCTCCCTGTCTGACCGGTACATACTTATCAAGAACACGCAGTAGCTGATCCTTGAACAAGCCCCACTTATCCAGTGTGCCCAACACTTGCAGCCTACTTCTCCACCTTATCCCCCCCAAGTCACGTCTAATGGCATCATAATTGCCCTTCCCCCAGCTTTAACTCTTGCCCTGCGGTGTATACTTATCCCTTTCCATCATTAACTTAAACGTCACCGAATTGTGGTCACTGTCCCCAAAGTGCTCTCCTACCTCCAAATCCAACACCTGGCCTGGTTCATTACCAAAAACCAAATCCAACGTGGCCTCGCCTCTTGTTGGCCTGTCAACATATTGTTTCAGTTCCGGTCTCTGTATCACACTGGGAGTCACTGTGCACAGTTCCGGTCTCTGTATCACACTGGGAGTCACTGTGCACAGTTCCTGTCTCTGTATCACACTGGGAGTCACTGTGCACAGTTCCTGTCTCTGTATCACACTGGGAGTCACTGTGCACAGTTCCGGTCTCCGTATCACACTGGGAGTCACTGTGAACAGTTCCTGTCTCTGTATCACACTGGGAGTTACTGTGCACAGTTCCTGTCTCTGTATCACACTGGGAGTCACTGTGCACAGTTCCGGTCTCTGTATCACACTGGGAGTCACTGTGCACAGCTCCGGTCTCTGTATCACACTGGGAGTCACTGTGCACAGTTCCGGTCTCTGTATCACACTGTGAGTCACTGTGCACAGTTCCGGTCTCTGTATCACACTGGGAGTCACTGTGCACAGTTCCTGTCTCTGTATCACACTGGGAGTCACTGTGAACAGTTCCTGTCTCTGTATCACACTGGGAGTCACTGTGCACAGTTCCAGTCTCTGTATCACACTGGGAGTTACTGTGCACAGTTCCTGTCTCCGTATCACACTGGGAGTCACTGTGCACAGTTCCGGTCTCTGTATCATACTGGGAGTCACTGTGCACAGTTCCAGTCTCTGTATCACACTGGGAGTCACTGTGCACAGTTCCTGTCTCTGTATCACACAGGGAGTCACTGTGCACAGTTCCGGTCTCTGTATCACACTGGGAGTCACTGTGCACAGTTTCTGTCTCCGTATCACACTGGGAATCACTGTGCACAGTTCCGGTCTCCGTATCACACTGGGAGTCACTGTGCACAATCCCAGTTTCTGTATCACACTGGGAGTCACTGTGCACAGTTCCCGGTCTCTGTATCACACTGGGAGTCACTGTGCACAGTTCCTGTCTCTGTATCACACTGGGAGACACTGTGCACAGTTCCGGTCTCCGTATCACACTGGGAGTCACTGTTCACAGTTCCGGGTCTCTGTATCACACTGGGAGTCACTGTGCACAGTTCCGGTCTCTGTATCACACTGGGAGTCACTGTGCACAGTTCCGGTCTCTGTATCACACTGGGAGTCACTGTGCACAGTTCCTGTCTCTGTATCAAACTGGGAGTTACTGTGCACAGTTCCTGTCTCTGTATCACATTGGGAGTCACTGTGCACAGTTCCTGTCTCTGTATCACACTGGGAGTCACTGTGCACAGTTCCTGTCTCTGTATCACACTGGGAGACACTGTGCACAGCTCCTGTCTCCGTATCACACTGGGAGTCACTGTGCACAGTTCCGGTCTCCGTATCACACTGGGAGTCACTGTGCACAGTTCCGGTCCCTGTATCACACTGGGAGTCACTGTGCACAGTTTCTGTCTCTATCACACTGGGAGTCACTGTGCACAATCCCAGTTTCTGTATCACACTGGGAGTCACTGTGCACATTTTCTGTCTCTGTATCACACTGGGAGTCACTGTGCACAATCCCAGTTTCTGTATCACACTGGGAGTCACTGTGCACAGTTCCTGTCTCTGTATCAGACTGGGAGTCACTGTGCACAGTTCCCGGTCTCTGTATCACACTGGGAGACACTGTGCACAGTTCCGGTCTCTGTATCACACTGGGAGTCACTGTGCACAGTTCCTGACTCTGTATCACACTGGGAGTCACTGTGCACAGTTCCGGTCTCTGTATCACACTGGGAGTCACTGTGCACAGTTCCTGACTCTGTATCACACTGGGAGTCACTGTGCACAGTTCCTGTCTCTGTATCACACTGGGGGTCACTGTGCACAGTTCCGGTCTCTGTATCACACTGGGAGTCACTGTGCACAGTTCCGGTCTCTGTATCACACTGGGAGTCACTGTGCACAGTTCCTGTCTCTGTATCACACTGGGAGTCACTGTGCACAGTTCCTGTCTCTGTATCACACTGGGAGTCACTGTGCACAGTTCCTGTCTCCGTATCACACTGGGAGTCACTGTGCACAGTTCCTGTCTCCGTATCACACTGGGAGTCACTGTGCACAGTTCCGGTCTCTGTATCACACTGGGAGTCACTGTGCACAGTTCCGGTCTCTGTATCACACTGGGCGTCACTGTGCACAGTTCCGGTCTCTGTATCACACTGGGAGTCACTGTGCACAGTTCCGGTCTCTGTATCACACTGGGAGTCACTGTGCACAGTTCCGGTCTCTGTATCACACTGGGAATCACTGTGCACAGTTCCTGACTCTGTATCACACTAGGAGTCACTGTGCACAGTTCCGGTCTCGGTATCACACTGGGAGTCACTGTGCACAGTTCCTGTCTCTGTATCACACTGGGAGTCACTGTGCACAGTTCCGGTCTCCGTATCACACTGGGAGTCACTGTGCACAATTCCTGACTCTGTATCACACTGGGAGTCACTGTGCACAGTTCCGGTCTCTGTATCACACTGGGAGTCACTGTGCACAGTTCCGGTCTCTGTATCACACTGCGAGTCACTGTGCACAATTCCTGACTCTGTATCACACTGGGAGTCACTGTGCACAGTTCCTGTCTCTGTATCACACTGGGAGTCACTGTGCACAGTTCCGGTCTCTGTATCACACTGGGAGTCACTGTGCACAGTTCCGGTCTCTGTATCACACTAGGAGTCACTGTGCACAGTTCCGGTCTCTGTATCACACTGGGAGTCACTGTGCACAGTTCCAGTCTCTGTATCACACTGGGAGTCACTGTGCACAATTCCTGACTCTGTATCACACTAGGAGTCACTGTGCACAGTTCCTGTCTCTGTATCACACTGGGAGTCACTGTGCACAGTTCCTGTCTCCGTATCACACTGGGAGTCACTGTGCACAGTTCCGGTCTCTGTATCACACTGGGAGTCTCTGTGCACAGTTCCCGGTCTCTGTATCACACTGGGAGTCACTGTGCACAGTTCCTGTCTCTGTATCACACTGGGAGTCACTGTGCACAGTTCCCGGTCTCTGTATCACACTGGGAGACACTGTGCACAGTTCCGGTCTCTGTATCACACTGGGAGTTACTGTGCACCGTCCCTGTCTCTGTATCACACTGGGAGTTACTGTGCACAGTTCCTGTCTCCGTACCACACTGGGAGTCACTGTGCACAGTTCCCGGTCTCTGTATCACACTGGGAGTCACTGTGCACAGTTCCGGTCTCTGTATCACACTGGGAGTTGCTGTGCACAGTTCCTGTCTCCGTACCACACTGGGAGTCACTGTGCACAGTTCCCGGTCTCTGTATCACACTGGGATTCACTGTGCACAGTTCCGGTCTCTGTATCACACTGGGAGTCACTGTGCACAGTTCCGGTCTCTGTATCACACTGGGAGTCACTGTGCACAGTTCCGGTCTCTGTATCACACTGGGAGTCACTGTGCACAGTTCCGGTCTCTGTATCACACTGGGTGTCACTGTGCACAGTTCCGGTCTCTGTATCACACTGGGAGACACTGTGCACAGTTCCTGTCTCTGTATCACACTGGGAGTCACTGTGCACAGTTCCTGTCTCTGTATCACACTGGGAGTTACGGTGCACAGTTCCGGTCTCTGTATCACACTGGGAGTCACTGTGCACAGTTCCTGTCTCCGTATCACACTGGGAGTCACTGTGCACAGTTCCGGTCTCTGTATCACACTGGGAGTCACTGTGCACAGTTCCGGTCTCTGTATCACACTGGGAGTTACTGTGCACAGTTCCGGTCTCTGTATCACACTGTGAGTCACTATGCACAGTTCCGGTCTCTGTATCACACTGGGGGTCACTGTGTACAGTTCCGATCTCTGTATCACACTGGGGGTCACTGTGTACAGTTCCGGTCTCTGTATCACACTGGGAGTCACTGTGTACAGTTCCGGTCTCTGTATCACACTGGGAGTCACTGTGCACAGTTCTAGTCTCTGTATCACACTGGGAGTCACTGTGCACAGTTCCGGTCTCTGTATCACACTGGGAGTCACTGTGCACAGTTCCGGTCTCTGTATCACACTGGGGGTCACTGTGTACAGTTCCGGTCTCTGTATCACACTGGGGGTCACTGTGTACAGTTCCGGTCTCTGTATCACACTGGGAGTCACTGTGTACAGTTCCGGTCTCTGTATCACACTGGGAGTCACTGTGCACAGTTCTAGTCTCTGTATCACACTGGGAGTCACTGTGCACAGTTCCGGTCTCTGTATCACACTGGGAGTCACTGTGCACAGTTCCGGTCTCTGTATCACACTGGGAGTCACTGTGCATAGTTCCGGTCTCTGTATCACACTGGGAGTCACTGTGCACAGTTCCTGTCTCTGTATCACACTGGGAGTCACTGTACACAGTTCCGGTCTCTGTATCACACTGGGAGTCACTGTACACAGTTCCGGTCTCTGTATCACACTGGGAGTCACTGTGCACAGTTCCGGTCTCTGTATCACACTGGGAGTCACTGTGCACAGTTCCGTTCTCTGCATCACACTGGGAGTCACTGTGCACAGTTCCGGTCTCTGTATCACACTGGGAGTCACTGTGCACAGTTCCGGTCTCTGTATCACACTGGGAGTCACTGTGCACAGTTCCTGTCTCTATATCACACTGGGAGTCACTGTGCACAGTTCCTGTCTCCGTATCACACTGGGAGTCACTATGCACAGTTCCTGTCTCTGTATCACACTGGGAGTCACTGTACACAGTTCCGGTCTCTGTATCACACTGGGAGTCACTGTACACAGTTCCGGTCTCCGTATCACACTGGGAGTCACTGTGCACAGTTCCGGTCTCTGTATCACACTGGGAGTCACTGTGCACAGTTCCGTTCTCTGTATCACACTGGGAGTTACTGTGCACAGATCCTGTCTCTGTATCACACTGGGAGTCACTGTGCACAGTTCCGGTCTCCGTATCACACTTGGAGTCACTGTGCACAGTTCCGGTCTGCGTGTCACACTGGGAGTCACTGTGCACAGTTCCGGTCTCCGTATCACACTGGGAGTTACTGTGCACAGTTCCGGTCTCTGTATCACACTGGGAGTCACTATGCACAGTTTCTGTCTCTGTATCACACTGGGAGTCACTGTGCACAGTTTCTGTCTCTGTATCACACTGGGAGTCACTGTGCACATTTCCTGTCTCTGTATCACACTGGGAGTCACTGTGCACAGTTCCTGTCTCTGTATCCCACTGGGAGTCACTATGCACAGTTCCCGGTCTCTGTATCACACTGGGAGTCACTGTGCACAGTTCCAGTCTCTGTATCACACTGGGAGTCACGGTGCACAGTTCCCGGTCTCTGTATCACACTGGGAGTCACTGTGCACAGTTCCTGTCTCTGTATCACACTGGGTGTTACTGTGCACAGTTCCTGTCTCTGTATCACACTGGGAGTCACTGTGCACAGTTCCTGTCTCTGTATCACACTGGGAGTTACTGTGCACAGTTCCGGTCTCTGTATCACACTGGGAGTCACTGTGCACAGTTCCCGGTCTCTGTATCACACTGGAAGTCACTGTGCACAGTTCCTGTCTCCGTATCACACTGGGAGTCACTGTGCACAGTTCCGGTCTCCGTATCACACTGGGAGTCACTGTGCACAGTTCCGGTCTCCGTATCACACTGGGAGTCTCTGTGCACAGTTCCCGGTCTCTGTATCACACTGGGAGTCACTGTGCACAGTTCCTGTCTCTGTATCACACTGTGAGTCACTGTGCACAGTTCCTGTCTCCGGACCACACTGGGACTCACTGTGCACAGTTCCCGGTCTCTGTATCACACTGGGAGTCACTGTGCACAGTTCCGGTCTCTGTATCACACTGGGAGTTACTGTGCACAGTCCCTGTCTCTGTATCACACTGGGAGTTACTGTGCACAGTTCCTGTCTCCGTACCACACTGGGAGTCACTGTGCACAGTTCCCGGTCTCTGTATCACACTGGGAGTCACTGTGCACAGTTCCGGTCTCTGTATCACACTGGGAGTTACTGTGCACAGTTCCTGTCTCCGTACCACACTGGGAGTCACTGTGCACAGTTCCCGGTCTCTGTATCACACTGGGAGTCACTGTGCACAGTTCCGGTCTCTGTATCACACTGGGAGTCACTGTGCACAGTTCCGGTCTCTGTATCACACTGGGAGTCACTGTGCACAGTTCCGGTCTCTGTATCACACTGGGAGTCACTGTGCACAGTTCCGGTCTCTGTATCACACTGGGTGTCACTGTGCACAGTTTCGGTCTCTGTATCACACTGGGAGACACTGTGCACAGTTCCTGTCTCTGTGTCACACTGGGAGTCACTGTGCACAGTTCCTGTCTCTGTATCACACTGGGAGTTACGGTGCACAGTTCCGGTCTCTGTATCACACTGGGAGTCACTGTGCACATTTCCTGTCTCCGTATCACACTGGGAGTCACTGTGCACAGTTCCTGTCTCTGTATCACACTGGGAGTCACTGTGCACAGTTCTGGTCTCTGTATCACACTGGGAGTCACTGTGCACAGTTCCGGTCTCTGTATCACACTGGGAGTCACTGTGCACAGTTCCGGTCTCTGTATCACACTGTGAGTCACTGTGCACAGTTCCGGTCACTGTATCACACTGGGAGTCACTGTGCACAGTTCCTGTCTCTGTATCACACTGGGAGTCACTGTACACAGTTCCGGTCTCTGTATCACACTGGGAGTCACTGTACACAGTTCCGGTCTCCGTATCACACTGGGAGTCACTGTGCACAGTTCCGGTCTCTGTATCACACTGGGAGTCACTGGGCACAGTTCCGTTCTCTGTATCACACTGGGAGTTACTGTGCACAGTTCCTGTCTCTGTATCACACTGGGAGTCACTGTGCACAGTTCCTGTCTCCGTTTCACACTGGGAGTCACTATGCACAGTTCCTGTCTCTGTATCACACTGGGAGTCACTGTGCACAGTTCCGGTCTCCGTATCACACTTGGAGTCACTGTGCACAGTTCCGGTCTGCGTGTCACACTGGGAGTCACCGTGCACAGTTCCGGTCTCCGTATCACACTGGGAGTTACTGTGCACAGTTCCGGTCTCTGTATCACACTGGGAGTCACTATGCACAGTTTCTGTCTCTATATCACACTGGGAGTCACTGTGCACAGTTTCTGTCTCTGTATCACACTGGGAGTCACTGTGCACATTTCCTGTCTCTGTATCACACTGGGAGTCACTGCGCACAGTTCCTGTCTCTGTATCACACTGGGAGTCACTATGCACAGTTCCCGGTCTCTGTATCACACTGGGAGTCACTGTGCACAGTTCCATTCTCTGTATCACACTGGGAGTCACGGTTCAAAGTTCCGGTCTGCGTATCACACTGGGAGTCACTGTGCACAGTTCCGGTCTCCGTATCACACTGGGAGTCACTGTGCACAGTTCCGTTCTCCGTATCACACTGGGAGTCACGGTGCACAGTTCCGGTCTCCGTATCACACTGGGAGTCACTATGCACAGTTCCGGTCTCCGTATCACACTGGGAGTCACGGTGCACAGTTCCGGTCTCCGTATCACACTGGGAGTCACTATGCACAGTTCCTGTCTCCGTATCACACTGGGAGTCACTGTGCACAGTTCCGGTCTCTGTATCACACTGGGAGTCACTGTGCACAGTTCCGGTCTCTGTATCACACTGGGCGTCACTGTGCACAGTTCCGGTCTCTGTATCACACTGGGAGTCACTGTGCACAGTTCCGGTCTCTGTATCACACTGGGAGTCACTGTGCACAGTTCCGGTCTCTGTATCACACTGGGAGTCACTGTGCACAGTTCCTGACTCTGTATCACACTGGGAGTCACTGTGCACAGTTCCGGTCTCGGTATCACACTGGGAGTCACTGTGCACAGTTCCTGTCTCTGTATCACACTGGGAGTCACTGTGCACAGTTGCGGTCTCGGTATCACACTGGGAGTCACTGTGCACAATTCCTGACTCTGTATCACACTGGGAGTCACTGTGCACAGTTCCGGTCTCTGTATCACACTGGGAGTCACTGTGCACAGTTCCGGTCTCTGTATCACACTGGGAGTCACTGTGCACAATTCCTGACTCTGTATCACACTGGGAGTCACTGTGCACAGTTCCTGTCTCTGTATCACACTGGGAGTCACTTTGCACAGTTCCGGTCTCTGTATCACACTGGGAGTCACTGTGCACAGTTCCGGTCTCTGTATCACACTGGGAGTCACTGTGCACAGTTCCGGTCTCTGTATCACACTGGGAGTCACTGTGCACAGTTCCAGTCTCTGTATCACACTGGGAGTCACTGTGCACAATTCCTGACTCTGTATCACACTGGGAGTCACTGTGCACAGTTCCTGTCTCTGTATCACACTGGGAGTCACTGTGCACAGTTCCTGTCTCCGTATCACACTGGGAGTCACTGTGCACAGTTCCGGTCTCTGTATCACACTGGGAGTCTCTGTGCACAGTTCCCGGTCTCTGTATCACACTGGGAGTCACTGTGCACAGTTCCTGTCTCTGTATCACACTGTGAGTCACTGTGCACAGTTCCTGTCTCCGTACCACACTGGGAGTCACTGTGCACAGTTCCCGGTCTCTGTATCACACTGGGAGACACTGTGCACAGTTCCGGTCTCTGTATCACACTGGGAGTCACTGTGCACAGTTCCGGTCTCCGTATCACACTGGGAGTTACTGTGCACAGTTCCGGTCTCTGTATCACACTGGGAGTCACTATGCACAGTTTCTGTCTCTGTATCACACTGGGAGTCACTGTGCACAGTTTCTGTCTCTGTCTCACACTGGGAGTCACTGTGCACATTTCCTGTCTCTGTATCACACTGCGAGTCACTGTGCACAGTTCCTGTCTCTGTATCACACTGGGAGTCACTATGCACAGTTCCCGGTCTCTGTATCACACTGGGAGTCACTGTGCACAGTTCCAGTCTCTGTATCACACTGGGAGTCACGGTGCACAGTTCCCGGTCTCTGTATCACACTGGGAGTCACTGTGCACAGTTCCTGTCTCTGTATCACACTGGGTGTTACTGTGCACAGTTTCTGTCTCTGTATCACACTGGGAGTCACTGTGCACAGTTCCTGTCTCTGTATCACACTGGGAGTTACTGTGCACAGTTCCGGTCTCTGTATCACACTGGGAGTCACTGTGCACAGTTCCCGGTCTCTGTATCACACTGGGAGTCACTGTGCACAGTTCCTGTCTCCGTATCACACTGGGAGTCACTGTGCACAGTTCCGGTCTCCGTATCACACTGGGAGTCACTGTGCACAGTTCCGGTCTCCGTATCACACTGGGAGTCTCTGTGCACAGTTCCCGGTCTCTGTATCACACTGGGAGTCACTGTGCACAGTTCCTGTCTCTGTATCACACTGTGAGTCACTGTGCACAGTTCCTGTCTCCGGACCACACTGGGAGTCACTGTGCACAGTTCCCGGTCTCTGTATCAGACTGGGAGTCACTGTGCACAGTTCCGGTCTCTGTATCACACTGGGAGTTACTGTGCACAGTCCCTGTCTCTGTATCACACTGGGAGTTACTGTGCACAGTTCCTGTCTCCGTACCACACTGGGAGTCACTGTGCACAGTTCCCGGTCTCTGTATCACACTGGGAGTCACTGTGCACAGTTCCGGTCTCTGTATCACACTGGGAGTTACTGTGCACAGTTCCTGTCTCCGTACCACACTGGGAGTCACTGTGCACAGTTCCCGGTCTCTGTATCACACTGGGAGTCACTGTGCACAGTTCCGGTCTCTGTATCACACTGGGAGTCACTGTGCACAGTTCCGGTCTCTGTATCACACTGGGAGTCACTGTGCACAGTTCCGGTCTCTGTATCACACTGGGAGTCACTGTGCACAGTTCCGGTCTCTGTATCACACTGGGTGTCACTGTGCACAGTTCCGGTCTCTGTATCACACTGGGAGACACTGTGTACAGTTCCTGTCTCTGTGTCACACTGGGAGTCACTGTGCACAGTTCCTGTCTCTGTATCACACTGGGAGTTACGGTGCACAGTTCCGGTCTCTGTATCACACTGGGAGTCACTGTGCACAGTTCCTGTCTCCGTATCACACTGGGAGTCACTGTGCACAGTTCCTGTCTCTGTATCACACTGGGAGTCACTGTGCACAGTTCTGGTCTCTGTATCACACTGGGAGTCACTGTGCACAGTTCCGGTCTCTGTATCACACTGGGAGTCACTGTGCACAGTTCCGGTCTCTGTATCACACTGTGAGTCACTGTGCACAGTTCCGGTCACTGTATCACACTGGGAGTCTCTGTGCACAGTTCCTGTCTCTGTATCACACTGTGAGTCACTGTACACAGTTCCGGTCTCTGTATCACACTGGGAGTCACTGTACACAGTTCCGGTCTCCGTATCACACTGGGAGTCACTGTGCACAGTTCCGGTCTCTGTATCACACTTGGAGTCACTGGGCACAGTTCCGTTCTCTGTATCACACTGGGAGTTACTGTGCACAGTTCCTGTCTCTGTATCACACTGGGAGTCACTGTGCACAGTTCCTGTCTCCGTATCACACTGGGAGTCACTATGCACAGTTCCTGTCTCTGTATCACACTGGGAGTCACTGTGCACAGTTCCGGTCTCCGTATCACACTTGGAGTCACTGTGCACAGTTCCCGTCTGCGTGTCACACTGGGAGTCACCGTGCACAGTTCCGGTCTCCGTATCACACTGGGAGTTACTGTGCACAGTTCCGGTCTCTGTATCACACTGGGAGTCACTATGCACAGTTTCTGTCTCTATATCACACTGGGAGTCACTGTGCACAGTTTCTGTCTCTGTATCACACTGGGAGTCACTGTGCACATTTCCTGTCTCTGTATCACACTGGGAGTCACTGCGCACAGTTCCTGTCTCTGTATCACACTGGGAGTCACTATGCACAGTTCCCGGTCTCTGTATCACACTGGGAGTCACTGTGCACAGTTCCATTCTCTGTATCACACTGGGAGTCACGGTGCAAAGTTCCGGTCTGCGTATCACACTGGGAGTCACTGTGCACAGTTCCGGTCTCCGTATCACACTGGGAGTCACTGTGCACAGTTCCGGTCTCCGTATCACACTGGGAGTCACGGTGCACAGTTCCGGTCTCCGTATCACACTGGGAGTCACTATGCACAGTTCCGGTCTCCGTATCACACTGGGAGTCACGGTGCACAGTTCCGGTCTCCGTATCACACTGGGAGTCACTATGCACAGTTCCGGTCTGCGTATCACACTGGGAGTCACTGTGCACAGTTCCGGTCTCTATCACACTGGGAGTCACTGTGCACAGTTCCGGTCTCTGTATCACACTGGGAGTTACTGTGCACAGTTCCGGTCTCCGTATCACACTGGGAGTCACTGTGCACAGTTCCGGTCTCTGCTGATCTATCGTAGGGGATGTGGATAAAGTCTTGGAAGCACAAGCAGTTGGCGGGTATTTCGATAGGCCGAGATGAAGCCTTGATGGTGATTCGGTGAGATGGGACAATGGAGAGTGGAGCTGCGCCAAATCCCCTGAACTGTTCTGTGGATTTGTAAGGACACATCGGGAATTTTGGGACTGGTCATTCCAGCTGGCACTCACTGGGCTAGTTAGAGTGAAGGGAAATGAAGAGGCGAATCCTGGGAATCTCGGAGGACTTCTGTCCTTGGCCGAGCTTCAAGGAGCGGGGGCCAAACACAGGATATCGAGCTTTTTCCAGGAATATGTGGGATCGCTCCCAGGAGGGAGCACAGCGCACACATGTTCGCAAAGGAATTGGAAACTTGACAGAACAAGAGGGAAGATGATTGATAAATGGGCGGAGGAGGGGCGAGCGACCGGATTAACCCATCGTCTGCACAGCTGTGTGAAAGCGGGATGGGTGGGAGTGGGGATGGGAGTGGGGATGGGAGTGGGGATGGGAGTGGGGATCATAGAATCATAGAATTTACAGTGCAGAAGGAGGTCATTCGGCCCATCGAGTCTACACCGGCTCTTGGAAAGAGCACCCTACCCAAGCCCACACTTCCACCCTATCCCCAAAACCCAGTCACCACACCCAGCACGAAGGGCAATTTTGGACACTAAGGGCAAGTTATCATGGCCAATCCACCTAACCTGCACATCTTCGGACTGTGGGAGGAAACCGGAGCACCCGGAGGAAACCCACGCACACACGGGGAGGATGTGCAGACTCCGCACAGACAGTGACCCAAGCCGGAATCGAACCTGGGACCCTGGAGCTGTGAAGAAATTGTGCTAACCACCATGCTACCGTGCTGCCCGGTTGGGAGTGGGGATGGGAGTGTGGATGGGAGTGGGGGTGGGAGTGGGGGTGGGAGTGGCGGTGGGAGTGGGGATGGGAGTGGGGATGGGAGTGGGGATGGGAGTGGGGGTGGGAGTGGGGATGGGAGTGGGGGTGGGAGTGGGGATGGGAGTGGAGATGGGAGTGGGGATGGGAGTGGGAATGGGAGTGGTGATGGGAGTGGGGGTGGGATTGGGGATGAGAGTGGAGATGGGAGTGGGGATGGGAGTGGGGGTGGGAGTAGGGATGGGAGTGGGGATGGGAGTGGGGATGGGAGTGGGGTGGGTGGGAGTGGGGGTGGGAGTGGGGTGGGTGGGAGTGGGGATGGGAGTGCGGATGGGAGTGGGGTCGGTGGGAGTGGGGATGGGAGTGGGAATGGGGATGGCAGTGGGGATGGGAGTGGGATGGGAGTGGGGATGGGAGTGGGGATGGGAGTGGGAGTGGTGATGGGAGTGGGGATGGGAGTGGGGATGGGAGTGGGGGTGGGAGTGGGGTGGGTGGGGATGGGGGTGGGGATGGGAGTGGGGATGGGAGTGGGGATGGGAGTGGGGTGGGTGGGAGTGGGGATGTGAGTGGGGATGGGAGTGGGGATGGGAGTGGGGATGGGAGTGGGGATGGGGGTGGGTGAGAGTGGGGGTGGGAGTGGGGATGGGAGTGGGGATGGGGGTGGGTGAGAGTGGGGGTGGGAGTGGAGATGGGAGTGGGGATGGGAGTGGGGGTGGGGATTGGAGTGGGGATGGGAGTGAGGATGGGAGTGGGGATGGGAGTGGGGATGGGAGTGGGGTCGGTGGTAGTGGGGGTGGGAGTGAGTATGGGAGTGGGGATGGGATTGGGGATGGGAGTGGGGATGGGAGTGGGGATGGGAGTGGGGATGGGATTGGGGATGGGAGTGGGGATGGTAGTGGGGATGGGTTTGGGGATGGGAGTGGGGATGGGAGTGGGGATGGGAGTGGGGATGGGATTGGGGATGGGAGTGGGGATGGGAGTGGGGATGGGAGTGGGGATGGGAGTGGGGATGGGAGTGGGGATGGGAATGGGGATGGGAGTGGGGATGGGAATGGGGATGGGCGTGGGGATAGGAGTGGGGATAGGAGTGGGGATGGAAGTGGGGATGGGAGCGGGGATGGTGGGAGTGGGGATGGGAGTGGGGTGGGTGGGAGTGGGGATGAGAGTGGAGATGGGAGTGGGGATGGGAGTGGGGGTGGTAGTGGGGATGGGAATGGGGAGGGGAGTGGTGATGGGAATGGGGATGGGAGTGGGGATGGGAGTGGGGGTGGGAGTGGGGATGGGAGTGGGGATGGGAGTGGGGTCGGTGGGAGTGGGGATGTGAGTGGGGGTCGGAGTGGGGATGGGAGTGGGGATGAGAGTGGGGATGGGAATGGGGATGGGAGTGGGGATGGGACTGGGGTCGGTGGTAGTGGGGATGGGAGTGGGTGTGGGAGTGGGGATGGGAGTGGGGATGGGAGTGGGGGTGCGAGTGGGGATGAGAGTGGGGGTGGGAGTGGGGGTGGGAGTGGGGATGGGAGTGGTGATGGGAATGGGGATGGGAGTGGGGATGGGACTGGGGTCGGTGGTAGTGGGGATGGGAGTGGGTGTGGGAGTGGGGATGGGAGTGGGGATGGGAGTGGGGGTGGGAGTGGGGATGAGAGTGGGGTGGGAGTGGGGGTGGGAATCGGGATGGGAGTGGTGATGGGAGTGGGGATGGGAGTGGGGATGGGAGTGGGGATGGGAGTGGGGATGGGAGTGGGGATGAGCGTGGGGATGGGAGTGCGGTGGGTGGGAGTGGGGATGAGAGTGGGGATGGGAGTGGGTGTGGGAGTGGGGATGGGAGTGGGGATGGGAGTGGGGATGAGAGTAGGGATGGGAGTGGGGATGGGAGTGGGGATGAGAGTGGGGGTGGGAGTGGGGATGGGAGTGGGGGTGGGTATGGGGATGGGAGTGGGGGTGGGAGTGGGGGTGGGAGTGGGGATGGGAGTGGTGTTGGTGGGAGTGGTGTTGGTGGGAGTGGGGATGGGAGTGGGGATGGGAGTGGAGATGGGAGTGAGGATGGGAGTGGGGATGGGAGTGGGTGTGGGAGTGGGGATGGGAGTGAGGATGGGAGTGGGGATGGGAGTGGGGATGGGAGTGGGTGTGGGAGTGGGGATGGGAGTGGGGATGGGAGTGGGGATGGGAGTGGGGATGGGAGTGGGGATGGGAGTGGGGATGGGAGTGGGGATTGGAGTGGGAATGGGAGAGGGGATGGGTGATGGGTATGGGATGGGAGTGGGGGTGGGAGTGGGGGTGGGAGTGGGGATGGGAGTGGTGTTGGTGGGAGTGGTGTTGGTGGGAGTGGGGATGGGAGTGGGGATGGGAGTGGAGATGGGGGTGGGGGTGAGAGTGGGGGTGGGAGTGGGGATGGGAGTGGGTGTGGGAGTGGGGATGGGAGTGAGGATGGGAGTGGGGATGGGCGTGTGGATGGGAGTGGGGATGGGAGTGGGGATGGGAGTGGGGATGGGAGTGGGGATGGGAGTGGGGATGGGAGTGGGGATGGGAGTGGGGATTGGAGTGGGAATGGGAGAGGGGGTGGGAGTGGGGATGGGAATGGGGATGGGAATGGGTGTGAGAGTGGGGGTGGGAGTGGGGTTAGGAGTGGGGATGGGAGTGGGGGTCGGAGTGGGTTTAGGAGTGGGGATGGAGGTGGGGGTGGGAGTGGGGATTGGAGTGGGGTTGGGCGTGGGGGTGGGAGTGGGGATGTGAGTTGGGGTGGGAGTGGGGGTGAGAGTGGGGGTGAGAGTGGGGATGGGAGTGGGGGTGGGAATGGGGATGGGAGTGGGGATGGGAGTGGGGGTGAGAGTGAGGATTTGAGTGGGGATGGGGGTGGGGATGGGTGTGGGGATGGGAGTGGGGATGGGAGTGGTGATGGGAGTGGGGATGGGAGTGGGGATGGGGGTGGGGATGGGTGTGGGGATGGGAGTGGGAATGGATGTGGGGATGGGAGTGGGGATGGGAGAGGGGGTGGGTGTGGGGATGGGAGTGGGGATGGGAGTGGGGTGGGAGTGAGTGTGGTTGGTGGGAGTGGGGATGTGAATGCTGATGGGAGTGGGGACGGGAATGGGTCGGGAGTGGGGATGGGAGTGGTGACGGGAGTGGGGACGGGAGTGGGGTGGGTGTGAGTGGGATGGGTGGGAGTGGGGATGTGAATGGTGATGCGAGTGGGTGTGGGAGTGGGGGTGGGAGTGGGTATGGGAGTGGGAATGGGAGTGGGGATGGGAGTGGGGTAGGAGTGTGGGTGGGAGTGGGGATGCGAGTGGAGATGGGAGTGGGGATGGGAGTGGGGATGGGAGTGGGGATGGGAGTGGGGATGGGAGTGGGGTGGGTGGGAGTGGGGATGAGAGTGGAGATGGGAGTGGGGATGGGAATGGGGGTGGGAGTGGGGATTCGACTGTGGGAGGGAATGGTGATGAGAGTGGGGATGGGAGTGGGGATGGGAGTGGGGATGAGAGTGGGGATGGGAGTGGGAGTGGGAGTGGGCTGGATGGGAGTGGGGTGGTGGGAGTTGGGGGTGGGAATGGGGATGGGAGTGGGGACGGGAGTGGGGATGATAGTCGAGGTGGGAGTGGGGATGGGAGTGGGGATGGGAGTGGGGAATGGAGTGGGGATGGGAGTGCGGGTGGGTGGGTGTCGGGATGGGAGTGGGGGTGGGAGTGGGGATGGGAGTGGGGATGGGAGTGGGGATGGGAGTGGGGTCGGTGTGAGTGGGGATGGGAGTGGGGGTGGGAATGGGGATTGGAGTGGGGATGGGAGTGGGCGTGGGAGTGGAGTGGGTGGGAGTGGGGGTGGGAGTGGGGATGGGAGTTGGGATGGGAGTTGGGATGGGAGTTTGGTCGGTGGTAGTGGGGATGTGAGTGGGGGTCGGAGTGGGGATGGGAGTGGGGATGAGAGTGGGGATGGGAGTGGGGATGGGAGTGGGGATGGGACTGGGGATGCGAGTGCGGGTTGGGAGTGGGGAAGTGAGTGGGGTAGGTGTGAGTGGGGATGGGAGTGGGAGTAGGAATGGGGATGGGAGTGGGGCTTGGAGTGGGCGTGGGGTGGAGTGGGTGGGAGTGGGGGTGGGAGTGAGGAGGGGAGTGGGGATGGGAGTGGGGTCGGCGGGAGTGGGGTGGGTGTGAGTGGGATGGGTGGGAGTGGGGATGTGAATGGTGATGGGAGTGGGTGTGGGAGTGGGGTTGGGAGTGGGTGTGGGAGTGGGGTTGGGAGTGGGTGTGGGAGTGGGAATGGGAGTGGGGATGGGAGTGGGGATGGGAGTGGGGATGGGAGTGGGGATGGGAGTGGGAATGGGAGTGGGGTTGGGAGTGAGGGTGGGAGTGGGGTTGGGAGTGGGGATGGGAGTGGGGATGAGAGTGGGGGTCGGAGTGGGGGTGTGAGTGGGAATGGGAGTGGGGTGGGAGTGAGGGTGGGAGTGGGGTTGGGAGTGGGGATGGGAGTGGGGATGGGAGTGGGAGTGGGGATGGGAGTGGGGGTGGGAGTGGGGTGGGAGTGTGGGTGGGAGTGGGGATGCGAGTGGAGATGGGAGTGGGGATGGGAGTGGGGATGGGAATGGGGGTTGGGGTGGGAGTGGGGATGGGAGTGGGGATGGGAGTGGGGATGGGAGTGGGGATGGGAATGGGGATGGGAGTGGTGGTGGGAATCGGGATGGGATTGGGGGTGGGAGTGTGGGTGGGAGAGGGGTTGGGAGTGGCGATGGGAGTGGGGTGGGTGGGACTGGGGATGGGAGTGGTGATGGGAGTGGGGATGGGAGTGGGGGTGGGAGTGGGGGTGGGAGTGGGGGTGGGAGTGGGGATGGGAGTGGTGTTGGTGGGAGTGGGGGTGGGAGTGGGGATGGGAGTGGGGATGGGAGTGGAGATGGGGGTGGGGGTGAGAGTGGGGATGGGAGTGGGTGTGGGAGTGGGGATGGGAGTGGGGATGGGAGTGAGGATGGGAGTGGGGATGGGAGTGGTGTTGGTGGGAGTGGGGGTGGGAGTGGGGATGGGAGTGGAGATGGAGGTGGGGGTGAGAGTGGGGGTGGGAGTGGGGATGGGAGTGAGTGTGGGAGTGGGGATGGGAGTGGGGATGGGAGTGTGGGTGGGAGTGGGCGTGAGAGTGGGGATGGGAGTGAGGATGGGAGTGGGGATGGGCGTGGGGATGGGAGTGGGGGTGGGAGTGGGGATGGGAGTGGGGGAGAGAGTGGGCGTGAGAGTGGGGATGGGAGTGAGGATGGAAGTGGGGTTAGGAGTGGGGATGGGAGTGCGGGTGGGAGTGGGGATTGGAGTGGGGTTGGGCGTGGGGATGGGAGTGGGAGTGGGAGTGGGGATGGGAGTGGGGATGGGAGTTGGGGTGGGAGTGGGGGTGAGAGTGGGGGTGGGAGTGGGGATGGGAGTGGGGATGGGAGTGGGGGTGGGAGTGGGGATTGGAGTGGGGTTGGGCGTGGGGATGGGAGTGGGAGTGGGAGTGGGGGTGAGAGTGGGGGTGGGAGTGGGGATGGGAGTGGGGATGGGAGTGGGGGTGGGAGTGGGGATGGGAGTGGGGATGGGAGTTGGGGTGGGAGTGGGGGTGAGAGTGGGGGTGGGAGTGGGGATGGGAGTGGGGATGGGAGTGGGGGTGGGAGTGGGGATGGGAGTGGGGATGGGAGTGGGGATGGGAGTGGGGATGTGAATGGGGATGGGAGTGGGGGTGAGAGTGGGGATGGGAGTGGGGGTGGGAGTGGGGAATGGAGTGGGGATGGGAGTGGGGATGGGAGTGGGGATGGGAGTGTGGGTGGGAGTGGGGATGGGATTGGTGGTGGGAATGGGGATGGGAGTGGGATGGGAGTGGGGGTGAGTGTGAGGATTGGAGTGGGGATGGGAGTGGGGATGGGAGTGGGGATGGGAGTGGGGTTGGGCGTGGGGGTGGGAGTGGGGGTGAGAGTGGGGATGGGAGTGGGGGTGGGAGTGGGGATGGGTGTGGGGATTGAAGTGGGAATGGGAGAGGAGGTGGGAGTGGGGTTGGGAGTGGGGGTGGAAGTGGGGATGGGTGAGGGTGGGAGTGGGGATGGGAGTGGGGGTGGGAGTGGGGATGGGAGTGGGGATGGGAGTGGGGATGGGAGTGGGGATGGGAGTGGGGGTGAGGGTGTGGATTGGAGTGGGAGTGGGCGTGGGGGTGAGAGTGGGGATGGGAGTGGGGATGGGTGTGGGAATGGGAGTGGGGATGTGAATGGGAATGGGAGTGGGGGTGAGAGTGGTGACGGGAGTGGGGACGGGAGTGGGGTGGGTGTGAGTGGGATGGGTAGGAGTGGGGATGTGAATGGTGATGGGCGTGGGTGTGGGAGTGGGGGTGGGAGTGGGTGTGGGAGTGGGAATGGGAGTGGGGATGGGAGTGGGGTGGGAGTGTGGGTGGGAGTGGGGATGCGAGTGGAGATGGGAGTGGGGATGGGAGTGGGGATGGGAGTGGGGATGGGAGTGGGGATGGGACTGGGGATGGGAATGGGGGTGGGGGTGGGAGTGGGGATGGGAGTGGGGATGGGAGTTGGGATGGGAGTGGGGATGTGAATGGTGATGGGAGTGGTGGTGGGAATCGGGATGGGATTGGGGGTGGGAGTGTGGGTGGGAGAGGGGTTGGGAGTGGCGATGGGAGTGGGGTGGGTGGGACTGGGGATGGGAGTGGGGATGGGAGTGGGGATGGGAGTGGGGGTGGGAGTGGGGGTGGGAGTGGGGGTGGGAGTGGGGATGGGAGTGGGGATGGGAGTGTGGATGGGAGTGGAGATGGGGGTGGGGGTGAGAGTGGGGGTGGGAGTGGGGATGGGAGTGGGGGTGGGAGTCGGGATGGGAGTGGGGGGGGAGTGGTTGTGAGAGTGGGGATGGGAGTGAGGATGGGAGTGAGGATGGGAGTGGGGATGGGCGTGGGGGTGAGAGTGGGGATGGGAGTGGGGATGGGAGTGGGGATTGGAGTGGGGGTTGGAGTGGGAATGGGAGGGGGTGGGAGTGGGGGTGGGAGTGGGGATGGGAATGGGGGTGAGAGTGGGGATTGGAGTGGGGTTGGGCGTGGGGATGGGAGTGGGAGTGGGGATGGGAGTGGGGATGGGAGTGGGGGTGGGAGTGGGGATGGGAGTTGGGGTGGGTGTGCGGGTGAGAGTGGGGGTGGGAGTGGGGATGGGAGAGGGGATGGGAGTGGGGGTGGGAGTGGGGAATGGAGTGGGGATGGGAGTGGGGATGGGAGTGTGGGTGAGAGTGGGGATGGGATTGGGGGTGGGAATGGGGATGGGAGTGGGATGGGAGTGGGGGTGAGTGTGAGGATGGGAGTGGGGTTGGGAGTGGGGGTGGGAGTGGGGGGTGAGAGTAGGGATGGGAGTGGGGGTGGGAGTGGGGATGGGTGTGGGGATTGAAGTGGGAATGGGAGAGGAGGTGGGAGTGGGGTTGGGAGTGGGGGTGGAAGTGGGGATGGGTGAGGGTGGGAGTGGGGATGGGAGAGGGGGTGGGAGTGGGGATGGGAGTGGGGATGGGAGTGGGGATGAGAGTGGGGATGGGAGTGGGGGTGGGGGGGTGGATGGGAGTGGGAGTGGGCGTGGGGGTGGGAGTGGGGATGGGAGTGGGGATGGGAGTGAGGATGGGAGTGGGAGTGGGCGTGGGGGTGGGGATGGGAGTGGGGATGGGAGTGGGGATGGGAGTGGGAGTGGGCGTGGGGGTGGGAGTGGGGATGGGAGTGGGGATGGGAGTGGGGATGGGAGTGGGGCTGGGAGTGGGGATGGGAGTGGGGTCGGTGGGAGTGGGGATGGGAGTGGGGGAGGAATGGGGATGGGAGTGGGGATGGGAGTGGGCGTGGGAGTGGAGTGATGGGAGTGGGGGTGGGAGTGGGGATGGGAGTGGGGATGGGAGTGGGGTCGGTGGGAGTGGGGATGTGAGTGGGGGTCGGAGTGGGGATGGGAGTGGGGATGAGAGTGGGGATGGGAGTGGGGATGAGAGTGGGGATGGGAATGGGGATGGGAGTGGGGATGGGACTGGGGTCGGTGGTAGTGGGGATGGGAGTGGGTGTGGGAGTGGGGATGGGAGTGGGGATGGGAGTGGGGGTGGGAGTGGGGATGAGAGTGGGGGTGGGAGTGGGGGTGGGAGTGGGGATGGGAGTGGTGATGGGAATGGGGATGGGAGTGGGGATGGGACTGGGGTCGGTGGTAGTGGGGATGGGAGTGGGTGTGGGAGTGGGGATGAGAGTGGGGTGGGAGTGGGGGTGGGATTGGGGATGGGAGTGGGGATGGGAGTGGGGATGGGAGTGGGGATGGGAGTGGGGATGAGAGTGGGGTGGGAGTGGGGGTGGGATTGGGGATGGGAGTGGTGATGGGAGTGGGGATGGGAGTGGGGATGGGAGTGGGGATGGGAGTGGGGATGGGAGTGGGGATGAGCGTGGGGATGGGAGTGCGGTGGGTGGGAGTGGGGATGAGAGTGGGGATGGGAGTGGGTGTGGGAGTGGGGATGGGAGTGGGGATGGGAGTGGGGATGGGAGTGGGGATGGGAGTGGGTGTGGGACTGGGTGTGGGAGTGGGGATGGGAGTGGGGATTGGAGTGGGGATGAGAGTGGGGATGGGAGTGGGGATGGGAGTGGAGATGGGGGTGGGGGTGAGAGTGTGGGTGGGAGTGGGGATGGGAGTGGGTGTGGGAGTGGGGATGGGAGTGAGGATGGGAGTGGGGATGGGCGTGTGGATGGGAGTGGGGGTGCGAGTCGGGATGGGAGCGGGGGTGAGAGTGGGGATGGGAGTGGGGATGGGAGTGGGGATGGGAGTGGAGATGGGGGTGGGGGTGAGAGTGTGGGTGGGAGTGGGGATGGGAGTGGGTGTGGGAGTGGGGATGGGAGTGAGGATGGGAGTGGGGATGGGCGTGTGGATGGGAGTGGGGGTGCGAGTGGGGATGGGAGTGGGGATGGGAGTGGGGATGGGAGTGGGGGAGAGAGTGGGGATGGAAGTGGGGTTAGGAGTGGGGATGGGAGTGCGGGTGGGAGTGGGGATTGGAGTGGGGTTGGGCGTGGGGATGGGAGTGGGAGTGGGAGTGGGGATGGGAGTGGGGATGGGAGTTGGGGTGGGAGTGGGGGTGAGAGTGGGGGTGGGAGTGGGGATGGGAGTGGGGATGGGAGTGGGGGTGGGAGTGGGGATTGGAGTGGGGATGGGAGTGGGGATGGGAGTGGGGATGGGAGTGGGGATGGGAGTGGGGGTGGGAGTGGGGATGAGAGTGGGGTGGGAGTGGGGGTGGGATTGGGGATGGGAGTGGTGATGGGAGTGGGGATGGGAGTGGGGATGGGAGTGGGGATGGGAGTGGGGATGGGAGTGGGGATGAGCGTGGGGATGGGAGTGCGGTGGGTGGGAGTGGGGATGAGAGTGGGGATGGGAGTGGGTGTGGGAGTGGGGATGGGAGTGGGGATGGGAGTGGGGATGGGAGTGGGGATGGGAGTGGGTGTGGGACTGGGTATGGGAGTGGGGATGGGAGTGGGGATTGGAGTGGGGATGAGAGTGGGGATGGGAGTGGGGATGGGAGTGGAGATGGGGGTGGGGGTGAGAGTGTGGGTGGGAGTGGGGATGGGAGTGGGTGTGGGAGTGGGGATGGGAGTGAGGATGGGAGTGGGGATGGGCGTGTGGATGGGAGTGGGGGTGCGAGTCGGGATGGGAGCGGGGGTGAGAGTGGGGATGGGAGTGGGGATGGGAGTGGGGATGGGAGTGGAGATGGGGGTGGGGGTGAGAGTGTGGGTGGGAGTGGGGATGGGAGTGGGTGTGGGAGTGGGGATGGGAGTGAGGATGGGAGTGGGGATGGGCGTGTGGATGGGAGTGGGGGTGCGAGTGGGGATGGGAGTGGGGATGGGAGTGGGGATGGGAGTGGGGGAGAGAGTGGGGATGGAAGTGGGGTTAGGAGTGGGGATGGGAGTGCGGGTGGGAGTGGGGATTGGAGTGGGGTTGGGCGTGGGGATGGGAGTGGGAGTGGGAGTGGGGATGGGAGTGGGGATGGGAGTTGGGGTGGGAGTGGGGGTGAGAGTGGGGGTGGGAGTGGGGATGGGAGTGGGGATGGGAGTGGGGGTGGGAGTGGGGATTGGAGTGGGGTTGGGCGTGGGGATGGGAGTGGGAGTGGGAGTGGGGATGGGAGTGGGGATGGGAGTTGGGGTGGGAGTGGGGGTGAGAGTGGGGGTGGGAGTGGGGATGGGAGTGGGGATGGGAGTGGGGGTGGGAGTGGGGATGGGAGTGGGGATGGGAGTGGGGATGGGAGTGGGGATGTGAATGGGGATGGGAGTGGGGGTGAGAGTGGGGATGGGAGTGGGGGTGGGAGTGGGGAATGGAGTGGGGATGGGAGTGGGGATGGGAGTGTGGGTGAGAGTGGGGATGGGATTGGTGGTGGGAATGGGGATGGGAGTGGGATGGGAGTGGGGGTGAGTGTGAGGATTGGAGTGGGGATGGGAGTGGGGATGGGAGTGGGGATGGGAGTGGGGTTGGGCGTGGGGGTGGGAGTGGGGGTGAGAGTGGGGATGGGAGTGGGGGTGGGAGTGGGGATGGGTGTGGGGATTGAAGTGGGAATGGGAGAGGAGGTGGGAGTGGGGTTGGGAGTGGGGGTGGAAGTGGGGATGGGTGAGGGTGGGAGTGGGGATGGGAGAGGGGGTGGGAGTGGGGATGGGAGTGGGGGTGGGAGTGGGGATGGGAGTGGGGATGGGAGTGGGGATGGGAGTGGGGATGGGAGTGGGGGTGAGGGTGTGGATTGGAGTGGGAGTGGGCGTGGGGGTGAGAGTGGGGATGGGAGTGGGGATGGGAGTGGGAATGGGAGTGGGGATGTGAATGGGAATGGGAGTGGGGGTGAGAGTGGTGACGGGAGTGGGGACGGGAGTGGGGTGGGTGTGAGTGGGATGGGTAGGAGTGGGGATGTGAATGGTGATGGGCGTGGGTGTGGGAGTGGGGGTGGGAGTGGGTGTGGGAGTGGGAATGGGAGTGGGGATGGGAGTGGGGTGGGAGTGTGGGTGGGAGTGGGGATGCGAGTGGAGATGGGAGTGGGGATGGGAGTGGGGATGGGAGTGGGGATGGGAGTGGGGATGGGACTGGGGATGGGAATGGGGGTGGGGGTGGGAGTGGGGATGGGAGTGGGGATGGGAGTTGGGATGGGAGTGGGGATGTGAATGGTGATGGGAGTGGTGGTGGGAATCGGGATGGGATTGGGGGTGGGAGTGTGGGTGGGAGAGGGGTTGGGAGTGGCGATGGGAGTGGGGTGGGTGGGACTGGGGATGGGAGTGGGGATGGGAGTGGGGATGGGAGTGGGGGTGGGAGTGGGGGTGGGAGTGGGGGTGGGAGTGGGGATGGGAGTGGGGTTGGTGGGAGTGGGGGTGGGAGTGGGGATGGGAGTGTGGATGGGAGTGGAGATGGGAGTGGGGGTGAGAGTGGGGGTGGGAGTGGGGATGGGAGTGGGGGTGGGAGTCGGGATGGGAGTGGGGATGGGAGTGGTTGTGAGAGTGGGGATGGGAGTGAGGATGGGAGTGAGGATGGGAGTGGGGATGGGCGTGGGGGTGAGAGTGGGGATGGGAGTGGGGATGGGAGTGGGGATTGGAGTGGGGGTTGGAGTGGGAATGGGAGGGGGTGGGAGTGGGGGTGGGAGTGGGGATGGGAATGGGGGTGAGAGTGGGGATTGGAGTGGGGTTGGGCGTGGGGATGGGAGTGGGAGTGGGGATGTGAGTGGGGATGGGAGTGGGGGTGGGAGTGGGGATGGGAGTTGGGGTGGGTGTGCGGGTGAGAGTGGGGGTGGGAGTGGGGATGGGAGAGGGGATGGGAGTGGGGGTGGGAGTGGGGAATGGAGTGGGGATGGGAGTGGGGATGGGATGTGTGGGTGAGAGTGGGGATGGGATTGGGGGTGGGAATGGGGATGGGAGTGGGATGGGAGTGGGGGTGAGTGTGAGGATTGGAGTGGGGTTGGGAGTGGGGGTGGAAGTGGGGATGGGTGAGGGTGGGAGTGGGGATGGGAGAGGGGGTGGGAGTGGGGATGGGAGTGGGGATGGGAGTGGGGATGAGAGTGGGGATGGGAGTGGGGGTGGGGGGGTGGATGGGAGTGGGAGTGGGCGTGGGGGTGGGAGTGGGGATGGGAGTGTGGATGGGAGTGAGGATGGGAGTGGGAGTGGGCGTGGGGGTGGGAGTGGGGATGGGAGTGGGGATGGGAGTGGGGATGGGAGTGGGAGTGGGCGTGGGGGTGGGAGTGGGGATGGGAGTGGGGATGGGAGTGGGGATGGGAGTGGGGCTGGGAGTGGGGATGGGAGTGGGGTCGGTGGGAGTGGGGATGGGAGTGGGGGAGGAATGGGGATGGGAGTGGGGATGGGAGTGGGCGTGGGAGTGGAGTGATGGGAGTGGGGGTGGGAGTGGGGATGGGAGTGGGGATGGGAGTGGGGTCGGTGGGAGTGGGGATGTGAGTGGGGGTCGGAGTGGGGATGGGAGTGGGGATGAGAGTGGGGATGGGAATGGGGATGGGAGTGGGGATGGGACTGGGGTCGGTGGTAGTGGGGATGGGAGTGGGTGTGGGAGTGGGGATGGGAGTGGGGATGGGAGTGGGGGTGGGAGTGGGGATGAGAGTGGGGGTGGGAGTGGGGGTGGGAGTGGGGATGGGAGTGGTGATGGGAATGGGGATGGGAGTGGGGATGGGACTGGGGTCGGTGGTAGTGGGGATGGGAGTGGGTGTGGGAGTGGGGATGGGAGTGGGGATGGGAGTGGGGGTGGGAGTGGGGATGGGAGTGGGGATGGGAGTGGGGATGAGAGTGGGGATGGGAGTGGGGATGGGAGTGGAGATGGGAGTGGGGGTGGGAGTGGGGATGGGAGTGCGGTGGGTGGGAGTGGGGATGAGAGTGGGGATGGGAGTGGGTGTGGGAGTGGGGATGGGAGTGGGGATGGGAGTGGGGATGAGAGTGGGGATGGGAGTGGGTGTGGGACTGGGTGTGGGAGTGGGGATGGGAGTGGGGGTGGGAGTGGGGATGAGAGTGGGGTGGGAGTGGGGGTGGGATTGGGGATGGGAGTGGTGATGGGAGTGGGGATGGGAGTGGGGATGGGAGTGGGGATGGGAGTGGGGATGAGCGTGGGGATGGGAGTGCGGTGGGTGGGAGTGGGGATGAGAGTGGGGATGGGAGTGGGTGTGGGAGTGGGGATGGGAGTGGGGATGGGAGTGGGGATGAGAGTGGGGATGGGAGTGGGTGTGGGACTGGGTGTGGGAGTGGGGATGGGAGTGGGGATTGGAGTGGGGATGAGAGTGGGGATGGGAGTGGGGATGGGAGTGGAGATGGGGGTGGGGGTGAGAGTGTGGGTGGGAGTGGGGATGGGAGTGGGTGTGGGAGTGGGGATGGGAGTGAGGATGGGAGTGGGGATGGGCGTGTGGATGGGAGTGGGGGTGCGAGTCGGGATGGGAGCGGGGGTGAGAGTGGGGATGGGAGTGGAGATGGGAGTGGGGGTGAGAGTGTGGGTGGGAGTGGGGATGGGAGTGGGTGTGGGAGTGGGGATGGGAGTGAGGATGGGAGTGGGGATGGGAGTGGGTGTGGGAGTGGGGATGGGAGTGGAGATGGGAGTGGGGATGGGAGTGAGGATGGGAGTGGGGGTGCGAGTGGGGATGGGAGTGGGGATGGGAGTGGGGATGGGAGTGGGGATTGGAGTGGGAATGGGAGAGGGGGTGGGAGTGGGGATGGGAATGGGGATGGGAATGGGTTTGAGAGTGGGGGTGGGAGTGGGGTTAGGAGTGGGGATGGGAGTGGGGGGTGGGAGTGGGTTTAGGAGTGGGGATGGAGGTGGGGGTGGGAGTGGGGATTGGAGTGGGGTTGGGCGTGGGGATGGGAGTGGGAGTGGGGATGGGAGTGTGGATGTGAGTTGGGGTGGGAGTGGGGGTGAGAGTGGGGGTGAGAGTGGGGATGGGAGTGGGGGTGGGAATGGGGATGGGAGTGGGGATGGGGGTGGGGACGGGAGTGGGGATGATAGTCGAGGTGGGAGTGGGGATGGGAGTGGTGATGGGAGTGGGGAATGGAGTGGGGATGGGAGTGCGGGTGGGTGGGTGTCGGGATGGGAGTGGGGGTGGGAGTGGGGATGGGAGTGGGGTTGGGCGTGGGGATGGGAGTGGGAGTGGGGATGGGAGTGTGGATGGGAGTGGGGGTGGGAGTGGGGATGTGAGTTGGGGTGGGAGTGGGGGTGAGAGTGGGGGTGAGAGTGGGGATGGGAGTGGGGGTGGGAATGGGGATGGGAGTGGGGATGGGGGTGGGGACGGGAGTGGGGATGATAGTCGAGGTGGGAGTGGGGATGGGAGTGGTGATGGGAGTGGGGAATGGAGTGGGGATGGGAGTGCGGGTGGGTGGGTGTCGGGATGGGAGTGGGGGTGGGAGTGGGGATGGGAGTGGGGATGGGAGTGGGGATGGGAGTGGGGTCGGTGTGAGTGGGGATGGGAGTGGGGGTGGGAATGGGGATTGGAGTGGGGATGGGAGTGGGCGTGGGAGTGGAGTGGGTGGGAGTGGGGGTGGGAGTGGGGATGGGAGTTGGGATGGGAGTTGGGATGGGAGTTTGGTCGGTGGTAGTGGGGATGTGAGTGGGGGTCGGAGTGGGGATGGGAGTGGGGATGAGAGTGGGGATGGGAGTAGGGATGGGAGTGGGGATGGGACTGGGGATGCGAGTGCGGGTTGGGAGTGGGGAAGTGAGTGGGGTAGGTGTGAGTGGGGATGGGAGTGGGAGTAGGAATGGGGATGGGAGTGGGGCTTGGAGTGGGCGTGGGGTGGAGTGGGTGGGAGTGGGGGTGGGAGTGAGGAGGGGGAGTGGGGATGGGAGTGGGGTCGGCGGGAGTGGGGTGGGTGTGAGTGGGATGGGTGGGAGTGGGGATGTGAATGGTGATGGGAGTGGGTGTGGGAGTGGGGTTGGGAGTGGGTGTGGGAATGGGGTTGGGAGTGGGTGTGGGAGTGGGAATGGGAGTGGGGATGGGAGTGGGGATGGGAGTGGGGATGGGAGTGGGGATGGGAGTGGGAATGGGAGTGGGGTTGGGAGTGAGGGTGGGAGTGGGGTTGGGAGTGGGGATGGGAGTGGGGATGAGAGTGGGGGTCGGAGTGGGGGTGTGAGTGGGAATGGGAGTGGGGTGGGAGTGAGGGTGGGAGTGGGGTTGGGAGTGGGGATGGGAGTGGGGATGGGAGTGGGGGTGGGAGTGGGGATGGGAGTGGGGGTGGGAGTGGGGTGGGAGTGTGGGTGGGAGTGGGGATGCGAGTGGAGATGGGAGTGGGGATGGGAGTGGGGATGGGAATGGGGGTTGGGGTGGGAGTGGGGATGGGAGTGGGGATGGGAGTGGGGATGGGAGTGGGGATGGGAATGGGGTTGGGAGTGGTGGTGGGAATCGGGATGAGATTGGGGGTGGGAGTGTGGGTGGGAGAGGGGTTGGGAGTGGCGATGGGAGTGGGGTGGGTGGGACTGGGGATGGGAGTGGTGATGGGAGTGGGGATGGGAGTGGGGGTGGGAGTGGGGGTGGGAGTGGGGGTGGGAGTGGGGATGGGAGTGGTGTTGGTGGGAGTGGGGGTGGGAGTGGGGATGGGAGTGGGGATGGGAGTGGAGATGGAGGTGGGGGTGAGAGTGGGGGTGGGAGTGGGGATGGGAGTGGGTGTGGGAGTGGGGATGGGAGTGGGGATGGGAGTGGGCGTGAGAGTGGGGATGGGCGTGGGGATGGGAGTGGGGGTGGGAGTGGGGATGGGAGTGGGGGAGAGAGTGGGGATGGAAGTGGGGATGGGAGTGGGGATTGGAGTGGGGATTGAAGTGGGAATGGGAGAGGGGGTGGGAGTGGGGGTGGGAGTGGGGATGGGAATAGGGGTGAGAGTGGGGGTGGGAGTGGGGTTAGGAGTGGGGATGGGAGTGGGGGTGGGAGTGGGGATTGGAGTGGGGTTGGGCGTGGGGATGGGAGTGGGAGTGGGGATGGGAGTGGGGATGGGAGTGGGGGTGGGAGTGGGGATGGGAGTTGGGGTGGGAGTGGGGGTGGGAGTGGGGATGGGAGAGGGGGTGGGAGTGGGGATGGGAGTGTGGGTGAGAGTGGGAATGGGAGTGGGGATGGGAGTGGGGATGTGAATGGGCATGGGAGTGGGGGTGAGAGTGGGGATGGGATTGGGGATGGGAGTGGGGATGGGAGTGGGGATGGGAGTGGGGATGGGAGTGGGGATGGGAGTGGGGATGGGAGTGGGGGTGAGAGTGAGGATTTGAGTGGGGATGGGAGTGGGGATGGGAGTGGGGATGGGAGTGGGGATGGGTGTGGGAATGGGAGTGGGGATGGATGTGGGGATGGGAGTGGGGATGGGAGAGGGGTTGGGAGTGGGGGTGGGAGTGGGGACGGGAGTGGGGTGGGTGTGAGTGGGATGGGTAGGAGTGGGGATGTGAATGGTGATGGGCGTGGGTGTGGGAGTGGGGGTGGAGTGGGTGTGGGAGTGGGAATGGGAGTGGGGATGGGAGTGGGGTGGGAGTGTGGGTGGGAGTGGGGATGCGAGTGGAGATGGGAGAGGGGATGGGAGTGGGGATGGGAATGGGGGTGGGGGTGGGAGTGGGGATGGGAGTGGGGATGGGAGTGGGGATGGGAGTGGGGATGGGAATCGGGATGGGAGTGGTGGTGGGAATCGGGATGGGATTGGGGGTGGGAGTGTGGGTGGGAGAGGGGTTGGGAGTGGCGATGGGAGTGGGGTGGGTGGGACTGGGGATGGGAGTGGTGATGGGAGTGGGGATGGGAGTGGGGTTGGGAGTGGGGGTGGGAGTGGGGATGGGAGTGGGGTTGGTGGGAGTGGGAGTGGGAGTGGGGATGGGAGTGTGGATGGGAGTGGAGATGGGGGTGGGGGTGAGAGTGGGGGTGGGAGTGGGGATGGGAGTGGGGATGGGAGTGGATGTGAGAGTGGGGATGGGAGTGAGGATGGGAGTGGGGGTGGGAGTGTGGATGGGAGTGGGGGTGAGAGTGGGGATTGGAGTGGGAATTGGAGTGGGAATGGGAGGGGGTGGGAGTGGGGGTGGGAGTGGGGTTAGGAGTGGGGATGGGAGTGGGGGTGGGAGTGGAGATTGGAGTGGGGTTGGGCGTGGGGATGGGAGTGGGAGTGGGGATGGGAGTGGGGATGGGAGTGGGGGTGGGAGTGGGGATGGGAGTGGGGATGGGAGTTGGGGTGGGAGTGGGGGTGAGAGTGGGGGTGGGAGTGGGGATGGGAGAGGGGATGGGAGTGGGGGTGAGAGTGGGGATGGGAGTGGGGATGGGAGTGGGGATGGGAGTGGGGATGTGAATGGGGATGGGAGTGGGGGTGAGAGTGGTGACGGGAGTGGGGACGGGAGTGGGGTGGGTGTGAGTGGGATGAGTAGGAGTGGGGATGTGAATGGTGATGGGCGTGGGTGTGGGAGTGGGGGTGGGAGTGGGTGTGGGAGTGGGAATGGGAGTGGGGATGGGAGTGGGGTGGGAGTGTGGGTGGGAGTGGGGATGCGAGTGGAGATGGGAGTGGGGATGGGAGTGGGGATGGGAGTGGGGATGGGAATGGGGGTGGGGGTGGGAGTGGGGATGGGAGTGGGGATGGGAGTGGGGATGGGAGTGGTGGTGGGAATCGGGATGGGATTGGGGGTGGGAGTGTGGGTGGGAGAGGGGTTGGGAGTCGCGATGGGAGTGGGGTGGGTGGGACTGGGGATGGGAGTGGTGATGGGAGTGGGGATGGGAGTGCGGGGTGGGAGTGCGGGTGGGAATGGGGATGGGAGTGGAGATGGGGGTGGGGGTGAGAGTGGGGGTGGGAGTGGGGGTGGGAGTGGGGATGGGAGTGGGGATGGGAGTGGGGGTGAGAGTGGGGATGGGAGTGGGGATGGGAGTGGGGATTGGAGTGGGGATTGGAGTGGGAATGGGAGGGGGTGGGAGTGGTGGTGGGAGTGGGGTTAGGAGTGGGGATGGGAGTGCGGGTGGGAGTGGGGATTGGAGTGGGGTTGGGCGTGGGGATGGGAGTGGGAGTGGGGATGGGAGTGGGGATGGGAGTGGGGGTCGGAGTGGGGGTGGGAGTGGGGGTGGGAGTGGGGATGGGAGTGGGGATGGGAGTGGGGGTGGGAGTGGGGATGGGAGTGGGGATGGGAGTGGGGATGGGAGTGGGGATGTGAATGGGGATGGGAGTGGGGGTGAGAGTGGGGATGGGAGTGGGGGTGGGAGTGGGGAATGGAGTGGGGATGGGAGTGGGGATGGGAGTGTGGGTGAGAGTGGGGATGGGATTGGTGGTGGGAATGGGGATGGGAGTGGGATGGGAGTGGGGGTGAGTGTGAGGATTGGAGTGGGGATGGGAGTGGGGATGGGAGTGGGGATGGGAGTGGGGATGGGTGTGGGGATTGAAGTGGGAATGGGAGAGGAGGTGGGAGTGGGGTTGGGAGTGGGGGTGGAAGTGGGAATGGGAGAGGAGGTGGGAGTGGGGATGGGAGTGGGGGTGGGAGTGGGGATGGGAGTGGGGATGGGAGTGGGGATGGGAGTGGGGATGGGAGTGGGGGTGAGGGTGTGGATTGGAGTGGGAGTGGGCGTGGGGGTGAGAGTGGGGATGGGAGTGGGGATGGGAGTGGGAATGGGAGTGGGGATGTGAATGGGAATGGGAGTGGGGGTGAGAGTGGTGACGGGAGTGGGAACGGGAGTGGGGTGGGTGTGAGTGGGATGGGTAGGAGTGGGGATGTGAATGGTGATGGGCGTGGGTGTGGGAGTGGGGGTGGGAGTGGGTGTGGGAGTGGGAATGGGAGTGGGGATGGGAGTGGGGTGGGAGTGTGGGTGGGAGTGGGGATGCGAGTGGAGATGGGAGTGGGGATGGGAGTGGGGATGGGAGTGGGGATGGGAGTGGGGATGGGAATGGGGGTGGGGGTGGGAGTGGGGATGGGAGTGGGGATGGGAGTTGGGATGGGAGTGGGGATGTGAATGGTGATGGGAGTGGTGGTGGGAATCGGGATGGGATTGTGGGGGTGGGAGTGTGAGTGGGAGAGGGGTTGGGAGTGGCGATGGGAGTGGGGTGGGTGGGACTGGGGATGGGAGTGGGGATGGGAGTGGGGATGGGAGTGGGGGTGGGAGTGGGGGTGGGTGTGGGGGTGGGAGTGGGGGTGGGAGTGGGGATGGGAGTGGGGTTGGTGGGAGTGGGGGTGGGAGTGGGGATGGGAGTGTGGATGGGAGTGGAGATGGGGGTGGGGGTGAGAGTGGGGGTGGGAGTGGGGATGGGAGTGGGGGTGGGAGTGGGGATGGGAGTGGGGATGGGAGTGGGGATGGGCGTGGGGATGGGAGTGGAGATGGGGGGGGGGTGAGAGTGGGGGTGGGAGTGGGGATGGGAGTGGGGGTGGGAGTGGGGATGGGAGTGGGGATGGGAGTGGTTGTGAGAGTGGGGATGGGAGTGGGGATGGGAGTGGGGATGGGTGTGGGGATGGGAGTGGGGATGGGAGTGGGGATGGGAGTGTGGATGGGAGTGGGGGTGAGAGTGGGGATGGGAGTGGGGATGGGAGTGGGGATGGGAGTGGGGATGGGAGGGGGGTGGGAGTGGGGGTGGGAGTGGGGATGGGAATGGGGGTGAGAGTGGGGATTGGAGTGGGGTTGGGCGTGGGGATGGGAGTGGGAGGTGGGGATGGGAGTGGGGATGGGAGTGGGGATGGGAGTTGGGGGTGGGAGTGCGGGTGAGAGTGGGGGGTGGGAGTGGGGATGGGAGAGGGGATGGGAGTGGGGCTGGGAGTGGGGGTGAGAGTGGGGATGTGAATGGGGATGAGAGTGGGGGTGAGAGTGGGGATGGGAGTGGGGGTGGGAGTGGGGAATGGAGTGGGGATGGGAGTGGGGATGGGAGTGTGGGTGAGAGTGGGGATGGGATTGGGGTTGGGAATGGGGATGGGAGTGGGATTGGAGTGGGGGTGAGTGTGAGGATTGGAGTGGGGATGGGAGTGGGGATGGGAGTGGGGATGGGAGTGGGGTTGGGAGTGGGGGTGGGAGTGGGGGTGAGAGTGGGGATGGGAGTGGGGGTGGGAGGGAGTGGGGATGGGTGTGGGGATTGAAATGGGAATGGGAGAGGAGGTGGGAGTTGGGGGTTGGGAGTGGGGGTGGAAGTGGGGATGGGTGAGGGTGGGAGTGGGGATGGGAGAGTGGGGGTGGGAGTGGGGATGGGAGTGGGGGGGTGGGAGTGGGGATGGGAGTGGGGATGGGAGTGGGGGTGGGAGTGGGGGTGGGGGTATGGATGGGAGTGGGAGTGGGCGTGGGGGTGGGAGTGGGGATGGGAGTGGGGATGGGAGTGTGGATGTGAGTGGGGATGGGAGTGGGGGTTGAGTGGGGTCGGTGTGAGTGGGGATGGGAGTGGGGGTTGAGTGGGGTCGGTGTGAGTGGGGGTAGGAATGGGGATGGGAGTGGGGATGGGAGTGGGCGTGGGAGTGGAGTGATGGGAGTGGGGGTGGGAGTGGGGATGGGAGTGGGGATGGGAGTGGGGTCGGTGGGAGTGGGGATGTGAGTGGGGGTCGGAGTGGGGATGGGAGTGGGGATGAGAGTGGGGATGGGAGTGGGGATGGGAGTGGGGATGGGAGTGGGGGTGGGAGTGGGGATGAGGAGTGGGGGTGGGAGTGGGGGTGGGAGTGGGGGATGGGAATGGGGATGGGAGTGGGGATGGGACTGGGGTCGGTGGTAGTGGGGATGGGAGTGGGTGTGGGAGTGGGGATGGGAGTGGGGATGGGAGTGGGGGTGGGAGTGGGATGAGAGTGGGGGTGGGAGTGGGGGGTGGGAGTGGGGATGGGAGTGGTGATGGGAATGGGGATGGGAGTGGGGATGGGACTGGGGTCGGTGGTAGTGGGGTTGGGAGTGGGTGTGGGGAGTGGGGATGGGAGTGGGGATGGGAGTGGGGGTGGGAGTGGGGATGAGAGTGGGGTGGGAGTGGGGGTGGGATTGGGATGGAGTGGTGATGGGAGTGGGGATGGGAGTGGGATGGAGTGGGGATGGAGTGGGGATGGGAGTGGGGATGGGAGTGGGGATGAGCGTGGGGATGGGAGTGGGGTGGGTGGGAGTAGGGATGAGAGTGGGGGATGGGAGTGGGTGTGGGAGTGGGTGTGGGAGTGGGGATGGGAGTGGGGATGGGAGTGGGGATGAGAGTGGGGGGTGGGAGTGGGGATGGGAGTGGTGATGGGTATGGGGATGGGAGTGGGGTTGGGAGTTGGGGTGGGAGTGGGGGTGGGAGTGGGGATGGGAGTGGTGTTGGTGGGAGTGGTGTTGGTGGGAGTGGGGATGGGAGTGGGGATGGGAGTGGAGATGGGGGTGGGGGTGAGAGTGTGGGTGGGAGTGGGGATGGGAGTGGGTGTGGGAGTGGGGATGGGAGTGAGGATGGGAGTGGGGATGGGCGTGTGGATGGGAGTGGGGGTGCGAGTGGGGATGGGAGCGGGGGTGAGAGTGGGGATGGGAGTGGGGATGGGAGTGGGGATGGGAGTGGGGATTGGAGTGGGAATGGGAGAGGGGGTGGGAGTGGGGATGGGAATGGGGATGGGAGTGGGGATGGGAGGTGGGGGTGGGAGTGGGGATGGGAGCTGGGGTGAGGGTGGGGGATGGGAGTGGGGATTGGAGTGGGAATGGGAGAGGGGGTGGGAGTGGGGATGGGAGTGGTGATGGGTATGGGGATGGGAGTGGGGGTGGGAGTGGGGGTGGGAGTGGGGGTGGGAGTGGGGATGGGAGTGGTGTTGGTGGGAGTGGTGTTGGTGGGAGTGGGGATGGGAGTGGGGATGGGAGTGGGGATGGGAGTGGGTGTGGGAGTGGGGATGGGAGTGAGGATGGGAGTGGGGATGGGCGTGTGGATGGGAGTGGGGGTGCGAGTGGGGATGGGAGCGGGGGTGAGAGTGGGGATGGGGAGTGGGGATGGGAGTGGGGATGGGAGTGGGGATTGGAGTGGGAATGGGAGAGGGGGGTGGGAGTGGGGATGGGAATGGGGATGGGAGTGGGGGTGGGAGTGGGGGGTGGGAGTGGGGTTAGGAGTGGGGATGGGAGTGGGGGTGGGAGTGGGGATGGGAGTGGGGGTGAGAGTGGGGGTGGGAGTGGGGTTAGGAGTGGGGATGGGAGTGGGGGTGGGAGTGGGGATTGGAGTGGGGTTGGGCGTGGGGATGGGAGTGGGGATGGGAGTGGGGGTGGGAGTGGGGATGTGAGTTCGGGTGGGAGTGGGGGTGAGAGTGGGGGTGGGAGTGGGGATGGGAGAGGGGATGGGAGTGGGGATGGGAGTGGGGGTGAGAGTGGGGATGGGAGTGGGGGTGGGAATGGGGATGGGAGTGGGGATGGGAGTGGTGTGGGAGTGGGGATGTGAGTGTGGATGGGAGTGGGGGTGGGAGTGGGGATGTGAGTTCGGGTGGGAGTGGGGGTGAGAGTGGGGGTGGGAGTGGGGATGGGAGAGGGGATGGGAGTGGGGATGGGAGTGGGGGTGAGAGTGGGGATGGGAGTGGGGGTGGGAATGGGGATGGGAGTGGGGATGGGAGTGGGGGTGAGAGTGAGGATTTGAGTGGGGATGGGAGTGGGGATGGGGGTGGGGATGGGTGTGGGGATGGGAGTGGGAATGGATGTGGGGATGGGAGTGGGGATGGGAGAGGGGGTGGGTGTGGGGATGGGAGTGGGGGTGGGAGTGGGGTGGGAGTGAGTGTGGTTGGTGGGAGTGTGGATGTGAATGCTGATGGGAGTGGGGACGGGAATGGGTCGGGAGTGGGGATGGGAGTGGTGACGGGAGTGGGGACGGGAGTAGGGTGGGTGTGAGTGGGATGGGTGGGAGTGGGGATGTGAATGGTGATGCGAGTGGGTGTGGGAGTGGGGGTGGGAGTGGGTGTGGGGAGTGGGAATGGGAGTGGGGATGGGAGTGGGGTGGGAGTGTGGGTGTGAGTGGGGATGCGAGTGGAGATGGGAGTGGGGATGGGAGTGGGGATGGGAGTGGGGTGGATGGGAGTGGGGTGGATGAGGGTGGGGATGGGAGTGGGGTGGGTGGGAGTGGGGATGAGAGTGGAGATGGGAGTGGGGATGGGAATGGGGGTGGAGTAGAGTGGGGATGGGAGTGGGGATGAGAGTGGGGATGGGAGTGGGAGTGGGAGTGGGCTGGATGGGAGTGGGGTGGTGGGAGTTGGGGGTGGGAATGGGGATGGGAGTGGGGACGGGAGTTAGGATGATAGTCGAGGTGGGAGTGGGGATGGGAGTGGGGATGGGAGTGGGGAATGGAGTGGGGATGGGAGTGGGGATGGGAGTGGGGATGGGAGTGGGGTCGGTGTGAGTGGGGATGGGAGTGGGGGTGGGAATGGGGATTGGAGTGGGGATGGGAGTGGGCGTGGGAGTGGAGTGGGTGGGAGTGGGGGTGGGAGTGGGGATGGGAGTTGGGATGGGAGTTGGGATGGGAGTTTGGTCGGTGGTAGTGGGGATGTGAGTGGGGGTCGGAGTGGGGATGGGAGTGGGGATGAGAGTGGGGATGGGAGTGGGGATGGGAGTGGGGATGGGACTGGGGAAGCGAGTGCGGGTTGGGAGTGGGGAAGTGAGTGGGGTCGGTGTGAGTGGGGATGGGAGTGGGAGTAGGAATGGGGATGGGAGTGGGGCCGGGAGTGGGCGTGGGGTGGAGTGGGTGGGAGTGGGGGTGGGAGTGAGGAGGGGAGTGGGGATGGGAGTGGGGTCGGCGGGAGTGGGGTGGGTGTGAGTGGGATGGGTGGGAGTGGGGATGTGAATGGTGATGGGAGTGGGTGTGGGAGTGGGGTTGGGAGTGGGTGTGGGAGTGGGAATGGGAGTGGGGATGGAGTGGGGATGGGAGTGGGGATGGGAGTGGGGATGGGAGTGGGGGTCGGAGTGGGGGTGTGAGTGGGAATGGGAGTGGGGTTGGGAGTGAGGGTGGGAGTGGGGTTGGGAGTGGGGATGGGAGTGGGGATGGGAGTGGGGGTGGGAGTGGGGATGGGAGTGGGGGTGAGAGTGGGGAATGGAGTGGGGATTGGGGTGGGGGTCGGAGTGCGGGTGTAAGTGGGAGTGGGGATGGGAGTGGGGGTGGGAGTGGCGATGGGAGTGGTGATGGGAGTGGGGGTCGGAGTGGGGGTCGGAGTGGGGATGGGAGTGGGGGTGGGAGTGGTGGTGGGAGAGGGGATGGGAGTGGGGATGGGAGTGGGGATGGGTGTGGGGATTGGAGTGAGGGTGGGAGTGGGGATTGGAGTGGGGGTGGGAGTGGGGATGGGTGGGGGTGGGAGTGGGGATGGGATTGGGGTGGGAGTTGGGGTGGGAGTGGGGATGGGAGTGGGATGGGAGTGGGGGGTGGGAGTGGGGTGGGAGTGGGGTGGGAGTGGGGGTGGGAGTGGGGATGGGTGGGGGTGGGAGTGGGGATGGGATTGGGGTGGGAGTTGGGGTGGGAGTGGGGATGGGATTGGGGTGGGAGTTGGGGTGGGAGTGGGGATGGGAGTGGGGATGGGAGTGGGGATGGGAGTGGGGATGGGAGTGGGGGTGGGAGTTGGGGTGGGAGTGGGGATGGGAGTGGGGATGGGAGTGGGGGTGGGAGTGGGGGTGGGAGTGGGGATGCGAGTGGGGATGGGAATGGGGATGGGAGTGGGGATGGGGGTGGGGATGCGAGTGGGGATGCGAGTGGGGATGGGAATGGGGATGGGAGTGGGGATGGGGGTGGGGATGCGAGTGGGGATGCGAGTGGGGATGGGAATGGGGATGGGAGTGGGGATGGAGTGGGGATGGGAGTGGGGGTGGGAGTGGGGATGGGAGTGGGGATGGGAGTGGGGGTGGGCGTGGGGGTGGGAGTGGGGATGCGAGTGGGGATGGGAATGGGGATGGGAGTGGGGATGGGGGTGGGGATGCGAGTGGGGATGGGAATGGGGATGGGAGTGGGGATGGGGGTGGGGTGGGAGTGTGGGTGGGAGTGGGGATGCGAGTGGAGATGGGAGTGGGGATGGGAGTGGGGATGGGAATGGGGGTTGGGTGGGAGTGGGGATGGGAGTGGGGATGGGAGTGGTGGTGGGAGTGGGGGTGGGAGTGGGGATGGGAGTGGGGGTGGGAGTGGGGGTGAGAGTGGGGAATGGAGTGGGGATGGGAGTGGGGGTCGGAGTGCGGGTGTAAGTGGGAGTGGGGATGGGAGTGGGGGTGGGAGTGGCGATGAGAGTGGTGATGGGAGTGGGGGTCGGAGTGGGGGTCGGAGTGGGGATGGGAGTGGGGGTGGGAGTGGGGGTGGGAGTGGTGGTGGGAGAGGGGATGTGAATGGGGATGGGAGTGGGGCTGGGTGTGGGGATTGGAGTGAGGGTGGGAGTGGGGATTGGAGTGGGGGTGGGAGTGGGGTGGGAGTGGGGTGGGAGTGGGGGTGGGAGTGGGGATGGGAGTGGGGATGGGAGTGGGGGTGGGAGTGGGGTGGGAGTGGGGGTGGGAGTGGGGGTGGGAGTGGGGATGCGAGTGGGGATGGGAATGGGGATGGGAGTGGGGATGGGGGTGGGGTGGGAGTGTGGGTGGGAGTGGGGATGCGAGTGGAGATGGGAGTGGGGATGGAGTGGGGATGGGAATGGGGGTTGGGGTGGGAGTGGGGATGGGAGTGGGGATGGGAGTGGGGATGGGAGTGGGGATGGGAATGGGGATGGGAGTGGTGGTGGGAATCGGGATGGGATTGGGGGTGGGAGTGTGGGTGGGAGAGGGGTTGGGAGTGGCGATGGGAATGGGGTGGGTGGGACTGGGGATGGGAGTGGTGATGGGAGTGGGGATGGGAGTGGGGATGGGAGTGGGGGTGGGAGTGGGGGTGGGAGTGGGGGTGGGAGTGGGGATGGGAGTGGTGTTGGTGGGAGTGGGGGTGGGAGTGGGGATGGGAGTGGAGATGGGGGTGGGGGTGAGAGTGGGGATGGGAGTGGGTGTGGGAGTGAGGATGGGAGTGGGAATGGGCGTGGGGGTGGGAGTGGGGCTGGGAGTGTGGATGGGCGTGGGGATGGGAGTGGGGGTGGGAGTGGGGATGGGAGTGGGGGTGAGAGTGGGGATGGGAGTGGGGATGGGAGTGGGGATTGGAGTGGGGATTGGAGTGGGGATTGGAGTGGGAATGGGAGAGGGGGTGGGAGTGGGGGTGGGAGTGGGGATGGGAATGGGGGTGAGAGTGGGGGTGGGAGTGGGGTTAGGAGTGGGGATGGGAATGGGGGTGAGAGTGGGGATGGGAGTGGGAGTGGGGATGGGAGTGGTGATGGGAGTGGGGGTGGGAGTGGGGATGGGAGTTGGGGTGGGAGTGGGGGTGAGAGTGGGGGTGGGAGTGGGGATGGGAGAGGGGATGGGAGTGGGGATGGGAGTGGGGGTGAGAGTGGGGATGGGAGTGGGGGTGGGAGTGGGGAATGGAGTGGGGATGGGAGTGGGGATGGGAGTGGGGGTGAGAGTGGGGATGGGAGTGGGGGTGGGAGTGGGGATGGGTGTGGGGATTGAAGTGGGAATGGGAGAGGAGGTGGGAGTGGGGTTGGGAGTGGGGGTGGAAGTGGGGATGGGTGAGGGTGGGAGTGGGGATGGGAGAGGGGGTGGGAGTGGGATGGGAGTGGGGGTGGGAGTGGGGATGGGAGTGGGGATGGGAGTGGGGATGGGAGTGGGGGTGGGGGTATGGATGGGAGTGGGAGTGGGCGTGGGGGTGGGAGTGGGGATGGGAGTGGGGATGGGAGTGTGGATGTGAGTGGGGATGGGAGTGGGGGGTGAGTGGGGTCGGTGTGAGTGGGGATGGGAGTGGGGATGGGAGTGGGCGTGGGAGTGGGGATGGGAGTGGGGTCGGTGGGAGTGGGGATGTGAGTGGGGGTCGGAGTGGGGATGGGAGTGGGGATGAGAGTGGGGATGGGAATGGGGATGGGAGTGGGGGTGGGAGTGGGGATGGGAGTGGGGGTGGGAGTGGGGATGGGACTGGGGGTGAGAGTGGGGAATGGAGTGGGGATTGGGGTGGGGGTCGGAGTGCGGGTGTAAGTGGGAGTGGGGATGGGAGTGGGGGTGGGAGTGGCGATGGGAGTGGTGATGGGAGTGGGGGGTCGGAGTGGGGGTCGGAGTGGGGATGGGAGTGGGGGTGGGAGTGGTGGTGGGAGAGGGGATGGGAGTGGGGATGGGAGTGGGGCTGGGTGTGGGGATTGGAGTGAGGGTGGGAGTGGGGATGGGTGGGGGTGGGATTGGGGATGGGATTGGGGGTGAGAGTGTGGATGGGAGTGGGGTGGGAGTTGGGGTGGGAGTGGGGATGGGAGTGGGGGATGGGAGTGGGGTGGGAGTGGGGTGGGAGTGGGGGTGGGAGTGGGGATGCGAGTGGGGATGGGAATGGGGATGGGAGTGGGGATGGGGGTGGGGTGGGAGTGTGGGTGGGAGTGGGGATGCGAGTGGAGATGGGAGTGGGGATGGGAGTGGGGATGGGAGTGGGGATTGGAGTGGGGATTGGAGTGGGGATGGGAATGGGGATGGGAGTGGGGATGGGAGTGGGGATGGGAATGGGGATGGGAGTGGTGGTGGGAATCGGGATGGGATTGGGGGTTGGGGTGGGAGTGGGGATGGGAGTGGGGATGGGAGTGGGGATGGGAGTGGGGATGGGAATGGGGATGGGAGTGGTGGTGGGAATCGGGATGGGAGTGGGGGTTGGGGTGGGAGTGGGGATGGGAGTGGGGATGGGAGTGGGGATGGGAGTGGGGATGGGAATGGGGATGGGAGTGGTGGTGGGAATCGGGATGGGATTGGGGGTGGGAGTGTGGGTGGGAGAGGGGTTGGAGTGGCGATGGGAATGGGGTGGGTGGGACTGGGGATGGGAGTGGTGATGGGAGTGGGGATGGAGTGGGGATGGGAGTGGGGGTGGGAGTGGGGGTGGGAGTGGGGGTGGGAGTGGTGTTGGTGGGAGTGGGGGTGGGAGTGGGGATGGGAGTGGGGATGGGAGTGGAGATGGGGGTGGGGGTGAGAGTGGGGGTGGGAGTGGGGATGGGAGTGGGAATGGGCGTGGGGGTGGGAGTGGTGCTGGGAGTGTGGATGGGCGTGGGGATGGGAGTGGGGGTGGGAGTGGGGATGGGAGTGGGGGTGAGAGTGGGGATGGGAGTGGGGATGGGAGTGGGAATGGGAGAGGGGGTGGGAGTGGGGGTGGGAGTGGGGATGGGAATGGGGGTGAGAGTGGGGGTGGGAGTGGGGTTAGGAGTGGGGATGGGAATGGGGGTGAGAGTGGGGATGGGAGTGGGAGTGGGGATGGGAGTGGTGATGGGAGTGGGGGTGGGAGTGGGGATGGAGTTGGGGTGGGAGTGGGGGTGAGAGTGGGGGTGGGAGTGGGGATGGGAGAGGGGATGGGAGTGGGGATGGGAGTGGGGTGAGAGTGGGGATGGGAGTGGGGGTGGGAGTGGGGAATGGAGTGGGGATGGGAGTGGGGATGGGAGTGGGGGTGAGAGTGGGGATGGGAGTGGGGGTGAGAGTGGGGATGGGAGTGGGGGTGGGAGTGGGGATGGGTGTGGGGATTGAAGTGGGAATGGGAGAGGAGGTGGGAGTGGGGTTGGGAGTGGGGGTGGAAGTGGGGATGGGTGAGGGTGGGAGTGGGGATGGGAGAGGGGGTGGGAGTGGGGATGGGAGTGGGGATGGGAGTGGGGATGGGAGTGGGGATGGAGTGGGGATGGGAGTGGGGATGGGAGTGGGGGTGGGGGTATGGATGGGAGTGGGAGTGGGCGTGGGGGTGGGAGTGGGGATGGGAGTGGGGATGGGAGTGTGGATGTGAGTGGGGATGGGAGTGGGGGGTGATTGGGGTCGGTGTGAGTGGGGATGGGAGTGGGGGTAGGAATGGGGATGGGAGTGGGGATGGGAGTGGGCGTGGGAGTGGGGATGGGAGTGGGGTCGGTGGGAGTGGGGATGTGAGTGGGGATGGGAGTGGGGTCGGTGGGAGTGGGGATGTGAGTGGGGGTCGGAGTGGGGATGGGAGTGGGGATGAGAGTGGGGATGGGAATGGGGATGGGAGTGGGGATGGGACTGGGGTCGGTGGTAGTGGGGATGGGAGTGGGTGTGGGAGTGGGGATGGGAGTGGGGATGGGAGTGGGGGTGGGAGTGGGGATGAGAGTGGGGGTGGGAGTGGGGGTGGGAGTGGGGATGGGAGTGGTGATGGGAATGGGGATGGGAGTGGGGATGGGACTGGGGTCGGTGGTAGTGGGGTTGGGAGTGGGTGTGGGAGTGGCGATGGGAGTGGGGATGGGAGTGGGGGTGGGAGTGGGGATGAGAGTGGGGTGGGAGTGGGGGTGGGATTGGGGATGGGAGTGGTGATGGGAGTGGGGATGGGAGTGGGGATGGGAGTGGGGATGGGAGTGGGGATGGGAGTGGGGATGAGCGTGGGGATGGGAGTGGGGTGGGTGGGAGTAGGGATGGGAGTGGTGATGGGAGTGGGGATGGGAGTGGGGATGGGAGTGGGGGTGGGAGTGGGGATGGGAGTGGGGATGGGAGTGGTGATGGGAATGGGGATGGGAGTGGGGATGGGACTGGGGTCGGTGGTAGTGGGGTTGGGAGTGGGTGTGGGAGTGGCGATGGGAGTGGGGATGGGAGTGGGGGTGGGAGTGGGGATGAGAGTGGGGTGGGAGTGGGGGTGGGATTGGGGATGGGAGTGGTGATGGGAGTGGGGATGGGAGTGGGGATGGGAGTGGGGATGGGAGTGGGGATGGGAGTGGGGATGAGCGTGGGGATGGGAGTGGGGTGGGTGGGAGTAGGGATGGGAGTGGTGATGGGAGTGGGGATGGGAGTGGGGATGGGAGTGGGGGTGGGAGTGGGGATGAGAGTGGGGTGGGAGTGGGGGTGGGATTGGGGATGGGAGTGGTGATGGGAGTGGGGATGAGAGTGGGGGTGGGATTGGGGATGGGAGTGGTGATGGGTGTGGGGATGGGAGTGGGGATGGGAGTGGTGATGGGAGTGGGGATGGGAGTGGGGATGGGAGTGGGGGTGGGAGTGGGGATGGGAGTGGGTGTGGGACTGGGTGTGGGAGTGGGGATGGGAGTGGGGATGGGAGTGGGGATGGGAGTGGTGATGGGAGTGGGGATGGGAGTGGGGTTGGGAGTTGGGGTGGAAGTGGGGGTGGGAGTGGGGATGGGAGTGGGGGTGAGAGTGGAGATGGGAGTGAGGATGGGAGTGGGGATGGGCGTGTGGATGGGAGTGTGGGTGGGAGTGGGGATGGGAGTGGGGGTGGGAGTGGGGATGGGAGCTGGGGTGAGGGTGGGGATGGGAGTGGGGATTGGAGTGGGAATGGGAGAGGGGGTGGGAGTGGGGATGGGAGTGGTGATGGGTATGGGGATGGGAGTGGGGGTGGGAGTGGGGGTGGGAGTGGGGGTGGGAGTGGGGGTGGGAGTGGGGGTGGGAGTGGGGATGGGAGTGGTGTTGGTGGAAGTGGTGTTGGTGGGAGTGGGGATGGGAGTGGAGATGGGAGTGGGGATGGGAGTGGAGATGGGGGTGGGGGTGAGAGTGTGGGTGGGAGTGGGGATGGGAGTGGGTGTGGGAGTGGGGATGGGAGTGAGGATGGGAGTGGGGATGGGCGTGCGGATGGGAGTGGGGATGGGAGTGGGGATGGGCGTGTGGATGGGAGTGGGGGTGCGAGTGGGGATGGGAGCGGGGGTGAGAGTGGGGATTGGAGTGGGAATGGGAGAGGGGGTGGGAGTGGGGATGGGAATGGGGATGGGAATGGGGGTGAGAGTGGGGGTGGGAGTGGGGTTAGGAGTGGGGATGGGAGTGGGGGTGCGAGTGGGGATTGGAGTGGGGTTGGGCGTGGGGATGGGAGTGGGAGTGGGGATGGGAGTGTGGATGGGAGTGGGGGTGGGAGTGGGGATGTGAGTTGGGGTGGGAGTGGGGGTGAGAGTGGGGGTGGGAGTGGGGATGGGAGAGGGGATGGGAGTGGGGATGGGAGTGGGGGTGAGAGTGGGGGTGAGAGTGGGGGTGGGAGTGGGGGTGGGAATGGGGATGGGAGTGGGGATGGGAGTGGGGGTGAGAGTGAGGATGGGAGTGGGGATGGGAGTGGGGATGGGAGAGGGGGTGGGTGTGGGGATGGGAGTTGCGGTGGGAGTGGGGACGGGAGTGGGGTGGGTGTGGGAATGGGAGTGGGGATGCGAGTGGAGATGGGAGTGGGGATGGGAGTGGGGATGGGAGTGGGGATGGGAGTGGGGTGGATGGGAGTGGGGTGGATGAGGGTGGGGATGGGAGTGGGGTGGGTGGGAGTGGGGATGAGAGTGGAGATGGGAGTGGGGATGGGAATGGGGGTGGGAGTGGGGATTCGACTGTGGGAGGGAGTGGTGATGAGAGTGGGGATGGGAGTGGGAGTGGGAGTGGGCTGGATGGGAGTGGGGTGGTGGGAGTTGGGGGTGGGAATGGGGATGGGAGTGGGGACGGGAGTGGGGATGATAGTCGAGGTGGGAGTGGGGATGGGAGTGGGGATGGGAGTGGGGAATGGAGTGGGGATGGGAGTGCGGGTGGGTGCGTGTCGGGATGGGAGTGGGGGTGGGAGTGGGGATGGGAGTGGGGATGGGAGTGGGGATGGGAGTGGGGTCGGTGTGAGTGGGGATGGGAGTGGGGGTGGGAATAGGGATTGGAGTGGGGATGGGAGTGGGCGTGGGAGTGGAGTGGGTGGGAGTGGGGGTGGGAGTGGGGATGGGAGTTGGGATGGGAGTTGGGATGGGAGTTTGGTCGGTGGTAGTGGGGATGTGAGTGGGGGTCGGAGTGTGGATGGGAGTGGGGATGAGAGTGGGGATGGGAGTGGGGATGGGAGTGGGGATGGGAGTGGGGATGGGAGTGGGGATGCGAGTGCGGGTTGGGAGTGGGGAAGTGAGTGGGGTCGGTGTGAGTGGGGATGGGAGTGGGAGTAGGAATGGGGATGGGAGTGGGGCCGGGAGTGGGCGTGGGGTGGAGTGGGTGGGAGTGGGGGTGGGAGTGAGGAGGGGAGTGGGGATGGGAGTGGGGTCGGCGGGAGTGGGGTGGGTGTGAGTGGGATGGGTGGGAGTGGGGATGTGAATGGTGATGGGAGTGGGTGTGGGAGTGGGGTTGGGAGTGGGTGTGGGAGTGGGAATGGGAGTGGGGTTGGGAGTGGGGATGGGTGTGGGGATGGGAGTGGGGGTCGGAGTGGGGGTGTGAGTGGGAATGGGAGTGGGGTTGGGAGTGAGGGTGCGAGTGGGGTTGGGAGTGGGGATGGGAGTGGGGATGGGAGTGGGGGGTGGGAGTGGGGGTGGGAGTGGGGATGGGAGTGGGGGTGGGAGTGGGGATGGGAGTGGGGGTGGGAGTGGGGATGGGACTGGGGGTGAGAGTGGGGAATGGAGTGGGGATTGGGGTGGGGGTCGGAGTGCGGGTGTAAGTGGGAGTGGGGATGGGAGTGGGGGTGGGAGTGGCGATGGGAGTGGTGATGGGAGTGGGGGTCGGAGTGGGGGTCGGAGTGGGGATGGGAGTGGGGGTGGGAGTGGTGGTGGGAGAGGGGATGGGAGTGGGGATGGGAGTGGGGATGGGTGTGGGGATTGGAGTGAGGGTGGGAGTGGGGATGGGTGGGGGTGGGAGTGGGGATGGGAGTGGGGGTGAGAGTGTGGATGGGAGTGGGGTGGGAGTTGCGGTGGGAGTGGGGATGGGAGTGGGGATGGGAGTGGGGGTGGGAGTGGGGTGGGAGTGGGGTGGGAGTGGGGGTGGGAGTGGGGATGCGAGTGGGTATGGGAATGGGGATGGGAGTGGAGATGGGAGTGGGGGTGGGAGTGGGGATGGGAATGGGGGTTGGGGTGGGAGTGGGGATGGGAGTGGGGATGGGAGTGGGGGTGGGAGTGGGGGTGGGAGTGGGGATGGGAGTGGGGGTGGGAGTGGGGATGGGACTGGGGGTGAGAGTGGGGAATGGAGTGGGGATTGGGGTGGGGGTCGGAGTGCGGGTGTAAGTGGGAGTGGGGATGGGAGTGGGGGTGGGAGTGGCGATGGGAGTGGTGATGGGAGTGGGGGTCGGAGTGGGGGTCGGAGTGGGGATGGGAGTGGGGGTGGGAGTGGTGGTGGGAGAGGGGATGGGAGTGGGGATGGGAGTGGGGATGGGTGTGGGGGTGGGAGTGGGGATGGGTGGGGGTGGGATTGGGGATGGGATTGGGGGTGAGAGTGTGGATGGGAGTGGGGTGGGAGTTGGGGTGGGAGTGGGGATGGGAGTGGGGATGGGAGTGGGGGTGGGAGTGGGGTGGGAGTGGGGTGGGAGTGGGGGTGGGAGTGGGGATGCGAGTGGGGATGGGAATGGGGATGGGAGTGGGGATGGGGGTGGGGTGGGAGTGTGGGTGGGAGTGGGGATGCGAGTGGAGATGGGAGTGGGGATGGGAGTGGGGATGGGAATGGGGGTTGGGGTGGGAGTGGGGATGGGAGTGGGGATGGGAGTGGGGATGGGAGTGGGGATGGGAATGGGGATGGGAGTGGTGGTGGGAATCGGGATGGGATTGGGGGTGGGAGTGTGGGTGGGAGAGGGGTTGGGAGTGGCGATGGGAATGGGGTGGGTGGGACTGGGGATGGGAGTGGTGATGGGAGTGGGGATGGGAGTGGGGATGGGAGTGGGGGTGGGAGTGGGGGTGGGAGTGGGGGTGGGAGTGGGGATGGGAGTGGTGTTGGTGGGAGTGGGGGTGGGAGTGGGGATGGGAGTGGGGATGGGAGTGTGGATGGGAGTGAGGATGGGAGTGGTGGTGAGAGTGGGGATGGGAGTGGGTGTGGGAGTGGGGATGGGAGTGGGGATGGGAGTGGGGGTGAGAGTGGGGATGGGAGTGAGGATGGGAGTGGGGATGGGAGTGGGGATGGGAGTGGGGGTGAGAGTGGGGATGGGAGTGAGGATGGGAGTGTGGATGGGCGTGGGGATGGGAGTGGGGGTGGGAGTGGGGATGGGAGTGGGGGTGAGAGTGGGGATGGGAGTGGGGATGGGAGTGGGGATTGGAGTGGGGATTGGAGTGGGGATTGGAGTGGGAATGGGAGAGGGGGTGGGAGTGGGGGTGGGAGTGGGGATGGGAATGGGGGTGAGAGTGGGGGTGGGAGTGGGGTTAGGAGTGGGGATGGGAGTGGGGGTGGGAGTGGGGATTGGAGTGGGGTTGGGCGTGGGGATGGGAGTGGGAGTGGGGGTGGGAGTGGTGATGGGAGTGGGGGTGGGAGTGGGGATGGGAGTTGGGGTGGGAGTGGGGGTGAGAGTGGGGGTGGGAGTGGGGATGGGAGAGGGGATGGGAGTGGGGATGGGAGTGGGGGTGAGAGTGGGGATGGGAGTGTGGATGGGAGTGGGGGTGAGAGTGGGGATGGGAGTGGGGGTGGGAGTGGGGATGGGAGTGGGGATGTGAATGGGGATGGGAGTGGGGGTGAGAGTGGGGATGGGAGTGGGGGTGGGAGTGGGGAATGGAGTGGGGATGGGAGTGGGGATGGGAGTGGGGGTGAGAGTGGGGATGGGATTGGGGGTGGGAATGGGGATGGGAGTGGGGATGGGAGTGGGGGTGAGAGTGAGGATTTGATTGGGGATGGGAGTGGGGATGGGAGTGGGGATGGGTGTGGGGATGGGAGTGGGGATGGATGTGGGGATGGGAGTGGGGGTGGGAGAGGGGGTGGGAGTGGGGATGGGAGTGGGGTCGGAGTGAGTGTGGTGGGTGGGAGTGGGGATGTGAATGCTGATGGGAGTGGGTACGGGAATGGGGACGGGAGTGGGGATGGGAGAGGTGACGGGAGTGGGGTGGGTGTGAGTGGGATGGGTGGGAGTGGGGATGTGAATGGTGATGGGAGTGGGTGTGGGAGTGGGTGTGGGAGTGGGAATGGGAGTGGGGATGGGAGTGGGGATGGGAGTGGGGATGGGAGTGGGGATGGGAGTGGGGATGGGAATGGGGATGGGAATGGTGGTGGGAATCGGGATGGGATTGGGGGTGGGAGTGTGGGTGGGAGAGGGGTTGGGATTGGCGATGGGAGTGGGGTGGGTGGGACTGGGGATGGGAGTGGTGATGGGAGTGGGGATGGGAGTGGGGGTGGGAGTGGGGGTGGGAGTGGGGATGGGAGTGGGGTTGGTGGGAGTGGGGTTGGGAGTGGGGATGGGAGTGGGGGTGAGAGTGGGGGTGGGAGTGGGGATGGGAGTGGGGGTGGGGATGGGAGTGGGGGTGAGAGTGGGGATGGGAGTGAGGATGGGAGTGGTGGTGGGGATGGGAGTGGGGGTGAGAGTGGGGATGGGACTGGGGATGGGAGTGGGGATGGGAGTGGGGATTGGAGTGGGGATTGGAGTGGGAATGGGAGAGGGGGTGGGAGTGGGGGTGGGAGTGGGGTTAGGAGTGGGGGTGGGAGTGGGGATGGGAGTGGGGATTGGAGTGGGGATGGGCGTGGGGATGGGAGTGGGAGTGGGGATGGGAGTGGGGATGGGAGTGGGGGTGGGAGTGGGGATGGGAGTTGGGGTGGGAGTGGGGGTGAGAGTGGGGGTGGGAGTGGGGTTAGGAGTGGGGGTGGGAGTGGGGGTGGGAGTGGGGATTGGAGTGGGGATGGGCGTGGGGATGGGAGTGGGAGTGGGGATGGGAGTGGGGATGGGAGTGGGGGTGGGAGTGGGGATGGGAGTTGGGGTGGGAGTGGGGGTGAGAGTGGGGGTGGGAGTGGGGATGGGAGTGGGGATGGGAGTGGGGGTGGGAGTGGGGATGGGAGTGGGGATGGGAGTGGGGATGGGAGTGGGGATGGGAGTGGGGATGTGAATGGGGATGGGAATGGGGGTGGGAGTGGGGAATGGAGTGGGGGTGAGAGTGGGGATGGGAGTGGGGGTGGGAGTGGGGAATGGAGTGGGGATGGGAGTGGGGATGGGAGTGGGGGTGAGAGTGGGGATGGGATTGGGGGTGGGAGTGGGGGTGAGAGTGAGGATTGGAGTGGGGATGGGAGTGGGGATGGGAGTGGGGATGGGAGTGGGGTTGGGAGTGGGGATGGGAGTGGGGGTGGGAGTGGGGGTGAGAGTGGGGAATGGAGTGGGGATGGGAGTGGGGATGGGAGTGGGGGTGAGAGTGGGGATGGGATTGGGGGTGGGAATGGGGATGGGAGTGGGGATGGGAGTGGGGGTGGGAGTGGGGGTGGGAGTGGGGATGGGAGTGGGGGTGAGAGTGGGGGTGGGAGTGGGGGTGAGAGTGGGGAATGGAGTGGGGATGGGAGTGGGGATGGGAGTGGGGGTGAGAGTGGGGATGGGATTGGGGGTGGGAATGGGGATGGGAGTGGGGATGGGAGTGGGGGTGAGAGTGAGGATTGGAGTGGGGATGGGAGTGGGGATGGGAGTGGGGATGGGAGTGGGGTTGGGAGTGGGGATGGGAGTGGGGGTGAGAGTGGGGATGGGAGTGGGGATGGGAGTGGGGATGGGAGTGGGGATGGGAGTGGGGTTGGGAGTGGGGGTGGGAGTGGGGGTGAGAGTGGGGATGGGAGTGGGGGTGGGAGTGGGGATGGGTGTGGGGATTGGAGTGGGAATGGGAGAGGAGGTGGGAGTGCGGTTGGGAGTGGTGGTGGAAGTGGGGATGGGTGAGGGTGGGAGTGGGGATGGGAGAGGGGGTGGGAGTGGGGATGGGAGTGGGGGTGGGAGTGGGGATGGGTGTGGGGATGGGTGTGGGGATGGGTGTGGGGATTGGAGTGGGAATGGGAGAGGAGGTGGGAGTGGGGTTGGGAGTGGGGGTGGAAGTGGGGATGGGTGAGGGTGGGAGTGGGGATGGGAGAGGGGATGGGAGTGGGGATGGGAGTGGGGGTGGGAGTGGGGATGGGAGTGGGGATGGGAGTGGGGGTGAGAGTGGGGATGGGATTGGGGGTGGGAATGGGGATGGGAGTGGGGATGGGAGTGGGGTTGAGAGTGAGGATTGGAGTGGGGATGGGAGTGGGGATGGGAGTGGGGTTGGGAGTGGGGGTGGGAGTGGGGGTGAGAGTGGGGATGGGAGTGGGGGTGGGAGTGGGGATGGGTGTGGGGATTGGAGTGGGAATGGGAGAGGAGGTGGGAGTGGGGTTGGGAGTGGGGGTGGAAGTGGGGATGGGTGAGGGTGGGAGTGGGGATGGGAGAGGGTGTGGGAGTGGGGATGGGAGTGGGGGTGGGAGTGGGGATGGGTGTGGGGATTGGAGTGGGAATGGGAGAGGAGGTGGGAGTGGGGTTGGGAGTGGGGGTGGAAGTGGGGATGGGTGAGGGTGGGAGTGGGGATGGGAGAGGGGGTGGGAGTGGGCATGGGAGTGGGGGTGGGAGTGGGGATGGGAGTGGGGATGGGAGTGGGGGTGGGAGTGTGGATGGGAGTGGGAGTGGGCGTGGGGGTGGGAGTGGGGATGGGAGTGGGGATGGGAGAGGGGGTGGGAGAGGGGGTGGGAGTGGGGATGCGAGTGGGGGTGGGAGTGGGGATGGGAGTGGGGATGGGAGTGGGGATGGGAGTGGGGGTGGGAGTGTGGATGGGAGTGGGAGTGGGCGTGGGGGTGGGAGTGGGGATGGGAGTGGGGATGGGAGTGTGGATGGGAGTGGGAATGGGAGTGGGGGTTGGAGTGGGGATGGGAGTGGGGATGGGAGTGGGGATGAAAGTGGGGGTGGGAGTGGGGATGGGAGTGGGGGTGGGAGTGGGGATGGGAGTGGGGGTGGGAGTGGGGGTGGGAGTGGGGGTGGGAGTGGGGATGGGAGTGGGGGTGGGAGTGGGGATGGGAGTGGGGATGGGAGTGGGGATGGAAGTGGGGGTGGGAGTGGGGATGGGAGTGGGGGTGGGAGTGGGGATGGGAGTGGGGGTGGGAGTGTGGATGGGAGTGGGGGTGAGAGTGGGGATGGGAGTGGGGATGGGAGTGGGGGTGGGAGTGGGGGTGGGAGTGGGTGTGGGAGTGGGAATGGGAGTGGGGATGGGAGTGGGGGTGGGAGTGGGGTTGGGAGTGGGGATGGGAGTGGGGATGGGAGTGGGGATGGGAGTGGGGGTGGGAGTGGGGGTGGGAGTGGGGTTGGGAGTGGGGATGGGAGTGGGGATGGGAGTGGGGGTGGGAGTGGGGGTGGGAGTGGGGATGGGAGTGGGGATGGGAGTGGGGGTGGGAGTGGGGATGGGAGTGGGGATGGGAGTGGGGGTGGGAGTGGGGATGGGAGTGGGGATGGGAGTGGGGGTGAGAGTGGGGATGGGAGTGAGGATGGGAGTGGGGATGGGCGTGGGGATGGGAGTGGGGGTGGGGAGTGGGGATGGGAGTGGGGGTGAGAGTGGGGATGGGAGTGGGGATGGGAGTGGGGATTGGAGTGGGGATTGGAGTGGGGATTGGAGTGGGAATGGGAGAGGGGGTGGGAGTGGGGGTGGGAGTGGGGGTGAGAGTGGGGGTGGGAGTGGGGTTAGGAGTGGGGATGGGAGTGGGGGTGGGAGTGGGGATTGGAGTGGGGTTGGGCGTGGGGATGGGAGTGGGAGTGGGGATGGGAGTGGTGATGGGAGTGGGGGTGGGAGTGGGATGGGAGTTGGGGTGGGAGTGGGGGTGAGAGTGGGGGTGGGAGTGGGGATGGGAGAGGGGATGGGAGTGGGGATGGGAGTGGGGGTGAGAGTGGGGATGGGAGTGGGGATTGGAGTGGGGATGTGAATGGGGATGGGGGTGGGGGTGAGAGTGGGGATGGGAGTGGGGGTGGGAGTGGGGAATGGATTGGGGATGGGAGTGGGGATGGGAGTGGGGGTGAGAGTGGGGATGGGATTGGGGGTGGGAATGGGGATGGGAGTGGGGATGGGAGTGGGGGTGAGAGTGAGGATTTGATTGGGGATGGGAGTGGGGATGGATGTGGGGATGGGAGTGGGGATGGGAGAGGGGGTGGGAGTGGGGATGGGAGTGGGGTGGGAGTGAGTGTGGTGGGTGGGAGTGGGGATGTGAATGCTGATGGGAGTGGGGACGGGAATGGGGACGGGAGTGGGGATGGGAGTGGTGACGGGAGTGGGGTGGGTGTGAGTGGGATGGGTGGGAGTGGGGATGTGAATGGTGATGGGAGTGGGTGTGGGAGTGGGTGTGGGAGTGGGAATGGGAGTGGGGATGGGAGTGTGGGTGGGAGTGGGGATGCGAGTGGAGATGGGAGTGGGGATGGGAGTGGGGATGGGAGTGGGGATGGGAATGGGGGTGGGGGGTGGGAGTGGGGGTGGGAGTGGGGATGGGAGTGGGGATGGGAGTGGGGATGGGAATGGGGATGGGAATGGGGATGGGAGTGGTGGTGGGAATCGGGATGGGATTGGGGGTGGGAGTGTGGGTGGGAGAGGGGTTGGGATTGGCGATGGGAGTGGGGTGGGTGGGACTGGGGATGGGAGTGGTGATGGGAGTGGGGATGGGAGTGGGGGTGGGAGTGGGGGTGGGAGTGCGGATGGGAGTGGGGTTGGTGGGAGTGGGGTTGGGAGTGGGAGTGGGAGTGGGTGTGGGAGTGGGAGTGGGGGTGGGGGTGGGAGTGGGTGTGGGAGTGGGAGTGGGAGTGGGGGTGGGAGTGGGGATGGGAGTGGGGGTGGGAGTGGGAGTGGGAGTGGGGGTGGGAGTGGGGGTGGGAGTGGGAGTGGGTGTTGGAGTGGGAGTGGGGATGGGAGTGGGGGTGGGAGTGGGGGTGGGAGTGGGGGTGGGAGTGGGGATGGGAGTGGGGATGGGAGTGGGGGTGGGCGTGGGGATGGGAGTGGGGGTGGGAGTGGGAGTGGGAGTGGGTGTGGGAGTGGGAGTGGGGATGGGAGTGGGGATGGGAGTGGGGGTGGGAGTGGGGGTGGGAGTGGGGATGGGAGTGGGTGGGAAGCTGCCCACCTGACTTCCCCTCATTGCGAACTTCTTCCTCGACTCCTCCAGGCCCACTCCCAGTCCCGCAGGACCTTACCGGCGGGACCTCGCTCTGTGGGCGGCCTGCAGAATGCTCGTGAGGTGCGGTGGAGCGCCCGCGGGCGGGCCTGTGCCGTGGGGGCACTCCCTCCGCGCCGGCCGCTGTAGCGGTTCGCCATGGCCAGCGCGGAGAAGAACCCCCCCCGCGCATGCGCTGGGATGACGCCACCACACGCTGGCGCTCTCACGCATGCGCCAACCCTGCCGCCGCTGGCCTAGACTCTGAAGGTGCAGAGGATTCCGCACCTTCCGGGCGGCCCGACTCCGGGGTGGTTCGCGCCATTCCTCGGAGCCGGTAGGCCCGCCCGCCGGAGAGCGGAGAAACCGGTGCTCAATCCCATTCCCACTCACCATTCCCATTCGGCATTCCCACTCACCATTCCCACCCACCATTCCCATTCGGCATTCCCATTCGGCATTCCCATTCACCATTCCCACTCGCCATTCCCACTCGCCATTCCCACCCACCATTCCCACTCACCATTCCCACTCACCATTCCCATTCACCATTCCCATTCGGCATTCCCACTCGCCATTCCCACTCGCCATTCCCACTCACCATTCCCACTCACCATTCCCATTCACCATTCCCATTCGGCATTCCCATTCACCATTCCCATTCGCCATTCCCACTCGCCATTCCCACTCACCATTCCCACCCACCATTCCCACTCACCATTCCCACTCACCATTCCCATTCGGCATTCCCATTCACCATTCCAATTCGCCATTCCCACTCACCATTCCCATTCGGCATTCCCATTCACCATTCCCACCCACCATTCCCATTCACCATTCCCATTCGGCATTCCCATTCGGCATTCCCATTCGCCATTCCCACTCGCCATTCCCACCCACCATTCCCACTCGCCATTCCCACTCGCCATTCCCACCCACCATTCCCATTCACCATTCCCATTCGGCATTCCCATTCACCATTCCCATTCGCCATTCCCACTCACCATTCCCATTCACCATTCCCACTCACCATTCCCACCCACCATTCCCATTCACCATTCCCACTCACCATTCCCATTCGCCATTCCCACTCACCATTCCCACTCACCATTCCCATTCACCATTCCCACTCACCATTCCCATTCACCATTCCCATTCGGCATTCCCACTCACCATTCCCATTCACCATTCCCATTCGCCATTCCCATTCACCATTCCCATTCGCCATTCCCACTCGCCATTCCCACCCACCATTCCCACTCATCATTCCCACCCACCATTCCCACTCACCATTCCCATTCACCATTTCCATTCGCCATTCCCACCCACCATTCCCACTCATCATTCCCACCCACCATTCCCATTCACCATTCCCATTCGGCATTCCCATTCACCATTCCGATTCGGCATTCCCATTCACCATTCCCATTCGGCATTCCCACTCGCCATTCCCACTCGCCATTCCCACTCGCCATTCCCACTCGCCATTCCCACCCACCATTCCCACTCATCATTCCCACCCACCATTCCCATTCACCATTCCCATTCGGCATTCCCACTCACCATTCCCATTCACCATTCCCATTCACCATTCCCATTCGGCATTCCCACTCGCCATTCCCACTCGCCATTCCCACTCACCATTCCCGCCCACCATTCCGACCCAGGATTCCCATTAGCCATTCCCATTATCCATTCCCACCCACCATTCCCATTCGGCATTCCCATTCGGCATTCCCACTCACTATTCCCATGCACCATTCCCTCTCGCCATTCCCGCTCGTCGCAGCAATGTCCGGAATTCTTTCAAAGATGTACACGTTTAGCCGAGAAGATCAGGAATGTAAAATGTTCCCCAACATCAGGAGCATGAAGAGAATAAGGATTGGGTGGAGTGTCAGTATTTCCAGAGAGTGCCCGGGGAGTGTGTCAGTATTTCCAGAGAGTGCCCGGGGAGTGTGTCAGTATTTCAAGAGAGTCCCCGGGGAGTGTGTCAGTATTTCCAGAGAGTCCCCGGGGAGTGTGTCAGTATTTCCAGAGAGTCCCCGGGGTGTCAGTATTTCCAGAGAGTGCCCGGGGTGTGTGTCAGTATTTCAAGAGAGTCCCCGGGGAGTGTGTCAGTATTTCCAGAGAGTCTCCGGGGAGTGTGTCAGTATTTCCAGAGAGTCCCCGGGGAGTGTGTCAGTATTTACAGAGGGTCCCCGGGGAGTGTCTCAGTATATACAGGGGGTCCGCGGGGAGTGTGTCAGTATTTACAGGGGGTCCCCGGGGAGTGTGTCAGTATATACAGGGGGTCCCCGGGGAGTGTCTCAGTATTTACAGTGGGTCCCCGGGGAGAGTGTCAGTATTTACAGGGGTTTCCCGGGGAGTGTGTCAGTATTTACAGGGAGTCCCCAGGGAGTGTGTCAGTATTTACAGAGAGTCCCCGGGGAGTGTGTCAGTATTTACAGGGAGTCCCCGGGGAGTGTGTCAGTATTTACAGGGGGTCCCCGGGGAGTGTGTCAGTATATACAGGGGGTCCCCGGGGAGTGTGTCAGTATTTACAGGGGGTCCCCGGGGAGTGTGTCAGTATTTACAGGGGGTCCCCGGGGAGTGTCTCAGTATTTACAGGGGGTCCCCGGGGAGTGTGTCAGTATTTACAGGGGGTCCCCGGGGAGTGTGTCAGTATATACAGGGGGTCCCCGGGGAGTGTCTCAGTATTTAAAGTGCGTCTCCGGGGAGTCTGTCAGTATTTACAGGGGGTCCCCGGAAAGTGTGTCAGTATTTAAAGTGCGTCCCCGGGGAGTATGTCAGTATTTACAGGGGGTCCCCGGGGAGTGTGTCAGTATTTACAGAGGGTCCCCGGGGAGGGTGTCAGTATTTACACGGGATCGCCGGGGAGTGTGTCAGTGTTTACAGGGGGTCCCCGGGGAGTGTGTCAGTATTTACAGAGGGTCCCCGGGGACTGTCTCAGTATTTACAGTGGGTCCCCGGGGAGTGTGTCAGTATTTACAGGGGGGTCCCCGGGGAGTGTGTCAGTATTTACAGGGGGTCCCCGGGGAGTGTGTCAGTATTTACAGAGGGTCCCCGGGGAGTGTCCCACAATTTACAGTGGGTCCCCGGGGAGTGTGTCAGTATTTACAGAGAGTCCCCGGGGAGTGTGTCTGTATTTACAAGGAGAGCCCGGCGAGTGTGTCAGTATTTACAGGGGGTCCCCGGGGAGTGTGTCAGTATTTACAGGGGGTCCCCAGGGAGTGTGTCAGTATTTACAGGGAGTCCCCGGGGAGTGTGTCAGTATTTACAGGGGGTCCCCGGGGAGGGTGTCAGTATTTACAGGGGGTCCCCGGGGGGTGTGTCAGTATTTACAGAGAGTCCCCGGGGAGTGTGCAGTATTTACAGGGAGTTGCCGGGGAGTGTGTCAGTATTTACAGAGAGTCCCCGGGGAGTGTGTCAGTATTTACAGAGAGTCCCCGGGGAGTGTGTCAGTATTTACAGGGGGTCCCCGGGGAGTGTGTCAGTATTTACAGGGAGTCCCCGGGGAGTGTGTCAGTATTTACAGGGGGTCCCCGGGGAGTGTGTCTGTATTTACAGGGGGTCCCCGGGGAGTGTGTCAGTATTTACAGAGAGTCCCTGGGGAGTGTGTCAGTATTTACAGAGAGTCCCCGGGGAGTGTGTCAGTATTTACAGGGTGTACCCGGGGTGTGTGTCAGTATTTACAGGGGTTTCCCGGGGAGTGTGTCAGTATTTACAGAGAGTCCCCGGGGAGTGTGTCAGTATTTACAGAGGGTCCCCGGGGAGTGTGTCAGTATTTACAGGGAGTCCCCGGGGAATGTGTCAGTATTTACAGGGGGTCCCCGGGGAGTGTCAGTATTTACAGGGAGTCCCCGGTGAGTGTGTCAGTATTTACAGGGGATCCCCGGGGAGTGTGTCAGTATTTACAGGGGGTCCCCGGGGAGTGTCAGTATTTACAGGGGGTCCCCGGGGAGTGTCAGTATTTACAGGGGGTCTCCGGGGAGTGTGTCAGTATTTACAGGGAGTCCCCGGGGAATGTGTCAGTATTTACAGGGGGTCCACGGGGAATGTGTCAGTATTTACAGGGGGTCCCCGGGGAGTGTCAGTATTTACAGGGAGTCCCCGGGGAGTGTGTCAGTATTTACAGGTGGTCCCCGGGGAGTGTGTCAGTATTTACAGGGGGTCCCCGGGGAGTGTGTCAGTATTTACAGGGGGTCCCCGGGGAGTGTGTCAGTATTTTCAGGGTCCCCGGGGAGTGTGTCAGTATATACAGGGGGTCCCCGGGGAGTGTGTCAGTATATACAGGGAGTCCCTGGGGAGGGTGTCAGTGTTTACTGGGGGTCCCCGGGGAGTGTCAGTATTTACAGGGAGTCCCCGGGGAGTGTGTCAGTATTTACAGGGAGTCCCCGGGGAGTGTCAGTATTTACAGGGAGTCCCCGGGCAGTGTGTCAGTATTTACAGGGAGTCCCCGGGGAGTGTGTCAGTATTTACAGGGAGTCCCCGGGGAGTGTGTCAGTATTTACAGGGAGTCCCCGGGGAGTGTGTCAATATTTACAGAGGGTCCCCGGGGAGTGTCAGTATTTACAGGGAGTCCCCGGGGTGTGTGTCAGTATTTACAGGGGGTCCCCGGGGTGTGTGTCAGTATTTACAGAGGGTCCCCGGGGAGTGTGTCAGTATTTACAGGGGGCCCCCGGGGAGTGTGTCAGTATTTACAGAGGGTCCCCGGGGAGTGTGTCAGTATTTACAGGGGGTCTACCGGGAGTGTGTCAGTATTTACAGGGGGTCCCCGGGGAGTGTGTCAGTATTTACAGGGAGTCCCCGGGGAGTGTGTCAGTATTTACAGGGGGTCCCCGGGGAGTGTGTCTGTATTTACAGGGGGTCCCCGGGGAGTGTGTCAGTATTTACAGAGAGTCCCCGGGGAGTGTGTCAGTATTTACAGAGGGTCCCCGGGGAGTGTGTCAGTATTTACAGGGTGTACCCGGGGAGTGTGTCAGTATTTACAGGGGTTTCCCGGGGAGTGTGTCAGTATTTACAGGGAGTCCCCGGGGAATGTGTCAGTATTTACAGGGGGTCCCCGGGGAGTGTCAGTATTTACAGGGAGTCCCCGGGGAGTGTGGCAGTATTTACAGGGGGTCCCCGGGGAGTGTGTCAGTATTTACAGGGGGTCCCCGGGGAGTGTCAGTATTTACAGGGGGTCCCCGGGGAGTGTCAGTATTTACAGGGGGTCCCCGGGGAGTGTGTCAGTATTTACAGGGAGTCCCCGGGGAATGTGTCAGTATTTACAGGGGGTCCCCGGGGAATGTGTCAGTATTTACAGGGGGTTCCCGGGGAGTGTCAGTATTTACAGGTAGTCCCCGGGGAGTGTGTCAGTATTTACAGGGGGTCCCCGGGGAGTGTGTCAGTATTTACAGGGGGTCCCCGGGGAGTGTGTCACTATTTACAGGGGGTCCCCGGGGAGTGTGTCAGTATTTACAGGGGGTCCGGGGTGTGTGTCAGTATTTACAGGGGGTCCCCGGGGAGTGTGTCAGTATTTACAGGGGGTCCCCGGGGAGTGTGTCTGTATTTACAGAGGGTCCCCGGGGAGTGTGTCAGTATTTACAGGGGGTCCCCGGGGAGTGTCAGTATTTACAGGGAGTCCCCGGTGAGTGTGTCAGTATTTACAGGGGATCCCCGGGGAGTGTGTCAGTATTTACAGGGGGTCCCCGGGGAGTGTCAGTATTTACAGGGGGTCCCCGGGGAGTGTCAGTATTTACAGGGGGTCTCCGGGGAGTGTGTCAGTATTTACAGGGAGTCCCCGGGGAATGTGTCAGTATTTACAGGGGGTCCACGGGGAATGTGTCAGTATTTACAGGGGGTCCCCGGGGAGTGTCAGTATTTACAGGGAGTCCCCGGGGAGTGTGTCAGTATTTACAGGTGGTCCCCGGGGAGTGTGTCAGTATTTACAGGGGGTCCCCGGGGAGTGTGTCAGTATTTACAGGGGGTCCCCGGGGAGTGTGTCAGTATTTTCAGGGTCCCCGGGGAGTGTGTCAGTATATACAGGGGGTCCCCGGGGAGTGTGTCAGTATATACAGGGAGTCCCTGGGGAGGGTGTCAGTGTTTACTGGGGGTCCCCGGGGAGTGTCAGTATTTACAGGGAGTCCCCGGGGAGTGTGTCAGTATTTACAGGGAGTCCCCGGGGAGTGTCAGTATTTACAGGGAGTCCCCGGGCAGTGTGTCAGTATTTACAGGGAGTCCCCGGGGAGTGTGTCAGTATTTACAGGGAGTCCCCGGGGAGTGTGTCAGTATTTACAGGGAGTCCCCGGGGAGTGTGTCAATATTTACAGAGGGTCCCCGGGGAGTGTCAGTATTTACAGGGAGTCCCCGGGGTGTGTGTCAGTATTTACAGGGGGTCCCCGGGGTGTGTGTCAGTATTTACAGAGGGTCCCCGGGGAGTGTGTCAGTATTTACAGGGGGCCCCCGGGGAGTGTGTCAGTATTTACAGAGGGTCCCCGGGGAGTGTGTCAGTATTTACAGGGGGTCTACCGGGAGTGTGTCAGTATTTACAGGGGGTCCCCGGGGAGTGTGTCAGTATTTACAGGGAGTCCCCGGGGAGTGTGTCAGTATTTACAGGGGGTCCCCGGGGAGTGTGTCTGTATTTACAGGGGGTCCCCGGGGAGTGTGTCAGTATTTACAGAGAGTCCCCGGGGAGTGTGTCAGTATTTACAGAGGGTCCCCGGGGAGTGTGTCAGTATTTACAGGGTGTACCCGGGGAGTGTGTCAGTATTTACAGGGGTTTCCCGGGGAGTGTGTCAGTATTTACAGGGAGTCCCCGGGGAATGTGTCAGTATTTACAGGGGGTCCCCGGGGAGTGTCAGTATTTACAGGGAGTCCCCGGGGAGTGTGGCAGTATTTACAGGGGGTCCCCGGGGAGTGTGTCAGTATTTACAGGGGGTCCCCGGGGAGTGTCAGTATTTACAGGGGGTCCCCGGGGAGTGTCAGTATTTACAGGGGGTCCCCGGGGAGTGTGTCAGTATTTACAGGGAGTCCCCGGGGAATGTGTCAGTATTTACAGGGGGTCCCCGGGGAATGTGTCAGTATTTACAGGGGGTTCCCGGGGAGTGTCAGTATTTACAGGTAGTCCCCGGGGAGTGTGTCAGTATTTACAGGGGGTCCCCGGGGAGTGTGTCAGTATTTACAGGGGGTCCCCGGGGAGTGTGTCACTATTTACAGGGGGTCCCCGGGGAGTGTGTCAGTATTTACAGGGGGTCCGGGGTGTGTGTCAGTATTTACAGGGGGTCCCCGGGGAGTGTGTCAGTATTTACAGGGGGTCCCCGGGGAGTGTGTCTGTATTTACAGAGGGTCCCCGGGGAGTGTGTCAGTATTTACAGGGGGTCCGGGGTGTGTGTCAGTATTTACAGGGGGTCGCCGGGGAGTGTGTCAGTATATACAGGGGGTCCCCGGGGAGTGTGTCAGTATATACAGGGAGTCCCTGGGGAAGGTGTCAGTATTTACAGGGGGTCCCCGGGGAGTGTCAGTATTTACAGGGAGTCCCCGGGGAGTGTGTCAGTATTTACAGGGGGTCCCGGGGAGTGTGTCAGTATTTACAGAGAGTCCCCGGGGAGTGTGTCAGTATTTACAGGGAGTCCCCGGGGAATGTGTCAGTATTTACAGGGGCTCTCCCGGGAGTGTGTCAGTATTTACAGGGGGTCCCCGGGGAGTGTCAGTATTTACAGGGGGTCCCCGGGGAGTGTGTCAGTATTTACAGGGAATCTCCGGGGAGTGTGTCAGTATTTACAGGGAGTCCCCGGGGAGTGTGTCAGTATTTACAGGAAGTCCCCGGGGAGTGTGTCAGTATTTACTGGGAGTCCCCGGAGAGTGTGTCAGTATTTACAGGGAGTCCCCGGGGAGTGTGTCAGTATTTACAGAGAGTCCCTGGGGAGTGTGTCAGTATTTACAGAGAGTCCCCGGGGAGTGTGTCAGTATTTACAGGGTGTACCCGGGGTGTGTGTCAGTATTTACAGGGGTTTCCCGGGGAGTGTGTCAGTATTTACAGAGAGTCCCCGGGGAGTGTGTCAGTATTTACAGAGGGTCCCCGGGGAGTGTGTCAGTATTTACAGGGAGTCCCCGGGGAATGTGTCAGTATTTACAGGGGGTCCCCGGGGATTGTCAGTATTTACAGGGAGTCCCCGGTGAGTGTGTCAGTATTTACAGGGGATCCCCGGGGAGTGTGTCAGTATTTACAGTGGGTCCCCGGGGAGTGTCAGTATTTACAGGGGGTCCCCGGGGAGTGTCAGTATTTACAGGGGGTCTCCGGGGAGTGTGTCAGTATTTACAGGGAGTCCCCGAGGAATGTGTCAGTATTTACAGGGGGTCCACGGGGAATGTGTCAGTATTTACAGGGGGTCCCCGGGGAGTGTCAGTATTTACAGGGAGTCCCCGGGGAGTGTGTCAGTATTTACAGGTGGTCCCCGGGGAGTGTGTCAGTATTTACAGGGGGTCCCCGGGGAGTGTGTCAGTATTTACAGGGGGTCCCCGGGGAGTGTGTCAGTATTTTCAGGGTCCCCGGGGCGTGTGTCAGTATATACAGGGGGTCCCCGGGGAGTGTGTCAGTATATACAGGGAGTCCCTGGGGAGGGTGTCAGTGTTTACTGGGGGTCCCCGGGGAGTGTCAGTATTTACAGGGAGTCCCCGGGGAGTGTGTCAGTATTTACAGGGAGTCCCCGGGGAGTGTCAGTATTTACAGGGAGTCCCCGGGCAGTGTGTCAGTATTTACAGGGAGTCCCCGGGGAGTGTGTCAGTATTTACAGGGAGTCCCCGGGGAGTGTGTCAGTATTTACAGGGAGTCCCCGGGGAGTGTGTCAGTATTTACAGAGGGTCCCCGGGGAGTGTCAGTATTTACAGGGAGTCCCCGGGGTGTGTGTCAGTATTTACAGGGGGTCCCCGGGGTGTGTGTCAGTATTTACAGAGGGTCCCCGGGGAGTGTGTCAGTATTTACAGGGGGCCCCCGGGGAGTGTGTCAGTATTTACAGAGGGTCCCCGGGGAGTGTGTCAGTATTTACAGGGGGTCTACCGGGAGTGTGTCAGTATTTACAGGGGGTCCCCGGGGAGTGTGTCAGTATTTACAGGGAGTCCCCGGGGAGTGTGTCAGTATTTACAGGGGGTCCCCGGGGAGTGTGTCTGTATTTACAGGGGGTCCCCGGGGAGTGTGTCAGTATTTACAGAGAGTCCCCGGGGAGTGTGTCAGTATTTACAGAGGGTCCCCGGGGAGTGTGTCAGTATTTACAGGGTGTACCCGGGGAGTGTGTCAGTATTTACAGGGGTTTCCCGGGGAGTGTGTCAGTATTTACAGGGAGTCCCCGGGGAATGTGTCAGTATTTACAGGGGGTCCACGGGGAGTGTCAGTATTTACAGGGAGTCCCCGGGGAGTGTGGCAGTATTTACAGGGGGTCCCCGGCGAGTGTGTCAGTATTTACAGGGGGTCCCCGGGGAGTGTCAGTATTTACAGGGGGTCCCCGGGGAGTGTCAGTATTTACAGGGGGTCCCCGGGGAGTGTGTCAGTATTTACAGGGAGTCCCCGGGGAATGTGTCAGTATTTACAGGGGGTCCCCGGGGAATGTGTCAGTATTTACAGGGGGTCCCCGGGGAGTGTCAGTATTTACAGGGAGTCCCCGGGGAGTGTGTCAGTATTTACAGGGTGTCCCCGGGGAGTGTGTCAGTATTTACAGGGGGTCCCCGGGGAGTGTGTCACTATTTACAGGGGGTCCCCGGGGAGTGTGTCAGTATTTACAGGGGGTCCGGGGTGTGTGTCAGTATTTACAGGGGGTCCCCGGGGAGTGTGTCAGTATTTACAGGGGGTCCCCGGGGAGTGTGTCTGTATTTACAGAGGGTCCCCGGGGAGTGTGTCAGTATTTACAGGGGGTCCGGGGTGTGTGTCAGTATTTACAGGGGGTCGCCGGGGAGTGTGTCAGTATATACAGGGGGTCCCCGGGGAGTGTGTCAGTATATACAGGGAGTCCCTGGGGAAGGTGTCAGTATTTACAGGGGGTCCCCGGGGAGTGTCAGTATTTACAGGGAGTCCCCGGGGAGTGTGTCAGTATTTACAGGGGTTCCGGGGAGTGTGTCAGTATTTACAGAGAGTCCCCGGGGAGTGTGTCAGTATTTACAGGGAGTCCCCGGGGAATGTGTCAGTATTTACAGGGGCTCTCCCGGGAGTGTGTCAGTATTTACAGGGGGTCCCCGGGGAGTGTCAGTATTTACAGGGGGTCCCCGGGGAGTGTGTCAGTATTTACAGGGAATCTCCGGGGAGTGTGTCAATATTTACAGGGAGTCCCCGGGGAGTGTGTCAGTATTTACAGGAAGTCCCCGGGGAGTTGTCCCCGGGAAGTGTGTCAGTATTTACAGGGAGTCCCCGGGGAGTGTGTCAGTATTTACAGGGGTTTCCCGGGGAGTGTGTCAGTATTTACAGGGAGTCCCCGGGGAATGTGTCAGTATTTACAGGGGGTCCCCGGGGAGTGTCAGTATTTACAGGGAGTCCCCGGGGAGTGTGGCAGTATTTACAGGGGGTCCCCGGGGAGTGTGTCAGTATTTACAGGGGGTCCCCGGGGAGTGTCAGTATTTACAGGGGGTCCCCGGGGAGTGTCAGTATTTACAGGGGGTCCCCGGGGAGTGTGTCAGTATTTACAGGGAGTCCCCGGGGAATGTGTCAGTATTTACAGGGGGTCCCCGGGGCATGTGTCAGTATTTACAGGGGGTCCCCGGGGAGTGTCAGTATTTACAGGGAGTCCCCGGGGAGTGTGTCAGTATTTACAGGGGGTCCCCGGGGAGTGTGTCAGTATTTACAGGGGGTCCCCGGGTAGTGTGTCACTATTTACAGGGGGTCCCCGGGGAGTGTGTCAGTATTTACAGGGGGTCCGGGGTGTGTGTGTGTGTCAGTATTTACAGGGGGTCCCCGGGGAGTGTGTCAGTATTTACAGGGGGTCCCCGGGGAGTGTGTCTGTATTTACAGAGGGTCCCCGGGGAGTGTGTCAGTATTTACAGGGGGTCCGGGGTGTGTGTCAGTATTTACAGGGGGTCCCCGGGGAGTGTGTCAGTATATACAGGGGGTCCCCGGGGAGTGTGTCAGTATATACAGGGAGTCCCTGGGGAAGGTGTCAGTATTTACAGGGGGTCCCCGGGGAATGTCAGTATTTACAGGGAGTCCCCGGGGAGTGTGTCAGTATTTACAGGGGGTCCCGGGGAGTGTGTCAGTATTTACAGAGAGTCCCCTGGGAGTGTGTCAGTATTTACAGGGAGTCCCCGGGGAATGTGTCAGTATTTACAGGGGCTCTCCCGGGAGTGTGTCAGTATTTACAGGGGGTCCCCGGGGAGTGTCAGTATTTACAGGGGGTCCCCGGGGAGTGTGTCAGTATTTACAGGGAATCTCCGGGGAGTGTGTCAGTATTTACAGGGAGTCCCCGGGGAGTGTGTCAGTATTTACAGGAAGTCCCCGGGGAGTGTGTCAGTATTTACTGGGAGTCCCCGGAGAGTGTGTCAGTATTTACAGGGAGTCCCCGGGAAGTGTGTCAGTATTTACAGGGAGTCCCCGGGGAGTGTGTCAGTATTTACAGGGAGTCCCCGGGGAGTGTGTCAGTATTTGCAGGGAGACACCGGGGATTGTGTCAGTATTTACAGAGGGTCCCCGGGGAGTGTGTCAGTATTTACAGGGTGTACCCGGGGAGTGTGTCAGTATTTACAGGGGTTTCCCGGGGAGTGTGTCAGTATTTACAGGGAGTCCCCGGGGAGTGTGTCAGTATTTATAGGGAGTCCCCGGAGAGTGTGTCAGTATTTACAGGGAGTCCCCGGGGAGTGTGTCAGTATTTACAGGGAGTCCCCGGGGAGTGTGTCAGTATTTACAGGGAGTCCCCGGGGAGTGTGTCAGTATTTACAGGGAGTCCCCGGGGAGTGTGTCAGTATTTACAGGGGGTCCCCGGGGAATGTGTCAGTATTTACAGGGAGTCCCCGGGGAGTGTGTCAGTATTTACAGGGAGTCCCCGGGAAGTGTGTCAGTACTTACAGGGAGTCCCCGGGGAGTGTGTCAGTATTTACAGGGAGTCCCCGGGGAGTGTGTCAGTATTTGCAGGGAGACACCGGGGATTGTGTCAGTATTTACAGGGAGTCCCCGGGGAGTGTGTCAGTATTTACAGGGAGTCCCCGGGGAGTGTGTCAGTATTTACAGGGGGTCCCCGGGGAATGTGTCAGTATTTACAGGGAGTCCCCGGGGAGTGTGTCAGTATTTGCAGGGAGACACCGGGGAGTGTGTCAGTATTTACAGGGAGACACCGGGGAGTGTGTCAGTATTTACAGGGGGTCCCCGGGGAGTGTGTCAGTATTTACAGGGAGTCCCCGGGGAGTGTGTCAGTATTTACAGGGTGGTCCCGGGGAGTGTGTCAGTATTTACAGGGAGTCCCCGGGGAGTGTGTCAGTATTTACAGGGAGTCCCCAGGGAGTGTGTCAGTATTTACAGGGGGTCCCCGGGGAGTGTGTCAGTATTTACAGGGGGTCCCCGGGGAGTGTGTCAGTATTTACAGGGAGTCCCCGGGGAGTGTGTCAGTATTTACAGAGGGTCCCCGGGGAGTGTGTCAGTATTTACAGGGAGTCCCCGGGGAGTGTGTCAGTATTTACAGAGGGTCCCCGGGGAATGTGTCAGTATTTACAGAGGGTCCCCGGGGAGTGTGTCAGTATTTACAGGGAGTCCCCGGGGAGTGTGTCAGTATTTACAGAGGGTCCCCGGGGAATGTGTCAGTATTTGCAGGGTGTCCCCGGGGAGTGTGTCAGTATTTACAGGGAGTCCCCGGGGAGTGTGTCAGTATTTACAGAGGGTCCCCGGGGAGTGTGTCAGTATTTACAGGGGGTCCCCGGGGAGTGTGTCAGTATTTACAGGGAGTCCCCGGGGAGTGTGTCAGTATTTACAGGGGGTCCCCGGGGAGTGTGTCAGTATTTACAGGGAGTCCCCGGGGAGTGTGTCAGTATTTACAGGGGGTCCCCGGGGAGTGTGTCAGTATTTACAGGGGGTCCCCGGGGAGTGTTTCAGTATTTACAGGGAGTCCCCGGGGAGTGTGTCAGTATTTACAGGGAGTCCCCGGGGAGTGTGTCAGTATTTACAGGGGGTCCCCGGGGAGTGTGTCAGTATTTACAGGGAGTCCCCGGGGAGTGTGTCAGTATTTACAGGGGGTCTCCCGGGAAGTGTGTCAGTATTTACAGGGGGTCCCCGGGGAGTGTGTCAGTATTTACAGGGAGTCCCCGGGGAGTGTGTCAGTATTTACAGGGAGTCCCCGGGGAGTGTGTCAGTATATACAGGGAGTCCCTGGGGAAGGTGTCAGTATTTACAGGGGGTCCCCGGGGAGTGTCAGTATTTACAGGGAGTCCCCGGGGAGTGTGTCAGTATTTACAGGGGGTCCCGGGGAGTGTGTCAGTATTTACAGAGAGTCCCCGGGGAGTGTGTCAGTATTTACAGGGAGTCCCCGGGGAATGTGTCAGTATTTACAGGGGCTCTCCCGGGAGTGTGTCAGTATTTACAGGGGGTCCCCGGGGAGTGTCAGTATTTACAGGGGGTCCCCGGGGAGTGTGTCAGTATTTACAGGGAATCTCCGGGGAGTGTGTCAGTATTTACAGGGAGTCCCCGGGGAGTGTGTCAGTATTTACAGGAAGTCCCCGGGGAGTGTGTCAGTATTTACTGGGAGTCCCCGGAGAGTGTGTCAGTATTTACAGGGAGTCCCCGGGGAGTGTGTCAGTATTTACAGAGAGTCCCTGGGGAGTGTGTCAGTATTTACAGAGAGTCCCCGGGGAGTGTGTCAGTATTTACAGGGTGTACCCGGGGTGTGTGTCAGTATTTACAGGGGTTTCCCGGGGAGTGTGTCAGTATTTACAGAGAGTCCCCGGGGAGTGTGTCAGTATTTACAGAGGGTCCCCGGGGAGTGTGTCAGTATTTACAGGGAGTCCCCGGGGAATGTGTCAGTATTTACAGGGGGTCCCCGGGGATTGTCAGTATTTACAGGGAGTCCCCGGTGAGTGTGTCAGTATTTACAGGGGATCCCCGGGGAGTGTGTCAGTATTTACAGTGGGTCCCCGGGGAGTGTCAGTATTTACAGGGGGTCCCCGGGGAGTGTCAGTATTTACAGGGGGTCTCCGGGGAGTGTGTCAGTATTTACAGGGAGTCCCCGAGGAATGTGTCAGTATTTACAGGGGGTCCACGGGGAATGTGTCAGTATTTACAGGGGGTCCCCGGGGAGTGTCAGTATTTACAGGGAGTCCCCGGGGAGTGTGTCAGTATTTACAGGTGGTCCCCGGGGAGTGTGTCAGTATTTACAGGGGGTCCCCGGGGAGTGTGTCAGTATTTACAGGGGGTCCCCGGGGAGTGTGTCAGTATTTTCAGGGTCCCCGGGGAGTGTGTCAGTATATACAGGGGGTCCCCGGGGAGTGTGTCAGTATATACAGGGAGTCCCTGGGGAGGGTGTCAGTGTTTACTGGGGGTCCCCGGGGAGTGTCAGTATTTACAGGGAGTCCCCGGGGAGTGTGTCAGTATTTACAGGGAGTCCCCGGGGAGTGTCAGTATTTACAGGGAGTCCCCGGGCAGTGTGTCAGTATTTACAGGGAGTCCCCGGGGAGTGTGTCAGTATTTACAGGGAGTCCCCGGGGAGTGTGTCAGTATTTACAGAGGGTCCCCGGGGAGTGTCAGTATTTACAGGGAGTCCCCGGGGTGTGTGTCAGTATTTACAGGGGGTCCCCGGGGTGTGTGTCAGTATTTACAGAGGGTCCCCGGGGAGTGTGTCAGTATTTACAGGGGGCCCCCGGGGAGTGTGTCAGTATTTACAGAGGGTCCCCGGGGAGTGTGTCAGTATTTACAGGGGGTCTAACGGGAGTGTGTCAGTATTTACAGGGGGTCCCCGGGGAGTGTGTCAGTATTTACAGGGAGTCCCCGGGGAGTGTGTCAGTATTTACAGGGGGTCCCCGGGGAGTGTGTCTGTATTTACAGGGGGTCCCCGGGGAGTGTGTCAGTATTTACAGAGAGTCCCCGGGGAGTGTGTCAGTATTTACAGAGGGTCCCCGGGGAGTGTGTCAGTATTTACAGGGTGTACCCGGGGAGTGTGTCAGTATTTACAGGGGTTTCCCGGGGAGTGTGTCAGTATTTACAGGGAGTCCCCGGGGAATGTGTCAGTATTTACAGGGGGTCCCCGGGGAGTGTCAGTATTTACAGGGAGTCCCCGGGGAGTGTGTCAGTATTTACAGGAAGTCCCCGGGGAGTGTGTCAGTATTTACTGGGAGTCCCCGGAGAGTGTGTCAGTATTTACAGGGAGTCCCCGGGAAGTGTGTCAGTATTTACAGGGAGTCCCCGGGGAGTGTGTCAGTATTTACAGGGAGTCCCCGGGGAGTGTGTCAGTATTTGCAGGGAGACACCGGGGATTGTGTCAGTATTTACAGAGGGTCCCCGGGGAGTGTGTCAGTATTTACAGGGTGTACCCGGGGAGTGTGTCAGTATTTACAGGGGTTTCCCGGGGAGTGTGTCAGTATTTACAGGGAGTCCCCGGGGAGTGTGTCAGTATTTATAGGGAGTCCCCGGAGAGTGTGTCAGTATTTACAGGGAGTCCCCGGGGAGTGTGTCAGTATTTACAGGGAGTCCCCGGGGAGTGTGTCAGTATTTACAGGGAGTCCCCGGGGAGTGTGTCAGTATTTACAGGGAGTCCCCGGGGAGTGTGTCAGTATTTACAGGGGGTCCCCGGGGAATGTGTCAGTATTTACAGGGAGTCCCCGGGGAGTGTGTCAGTATTTACAGGGAGTCCCCGGGAAGTGTGTCAGTACTTACAGGGAGTCCCCGGGGAGTGTGTCAGTATTTACAGGGAGTCCCCGGGGAGTGTGTCAGTATTTGCAGGGAGACACCGGGGATTGTGTCAGTATTTACAGGGAGTCCCCGGGGAGTGTGTCAGTATTTACAGGGAGTCCCCGGGGAGTGTGTCAGTATTTACAGGGGGTCCCCGGGGAATGTGTCAGTATTTACAGGGAGTCCCCGGGGAGTGTGTCAGTATTTGCAGGGAGACACCGGGGAGTGTGTCAGTATTTACAGGGAGACACCGGGGAGTGTGTCAGTATTTACAGGGGGTCCCCGGGGAGTGTGTCAGTATTTACAGGGAGTCCCCGGGGAGTGTGTCAGTATTTACAGGGTGGTCCCGGGGAGTGTGTCAGTATTTACAGGGAGTCCCCGGGGAGTGTGTCAGTATTTACAGGGAGTCCCCAGGGAGTGTGTCAGTATTTACAGGGGGTCCCCGGGGAGTGTGTCAGTATTTACAGGGGGTCCCCGGGGAGTGTGTCAGTATTTACAGGGAGTCCCCGGGGAGTGTGTCAGTATTTACAGAGGGTCCCCGGGGAGTGTGTAAGTATTTACAGGGAGTCCCCGGGGAGTGTGTCAGTATTTACAGAGGGTCCCCGGGGAATGTGTCAGTATTTACAGAGGGTCCCCGGGGAGTGTGTCAGTATTTACAGGGAGTCCCCGGGGAGTGTGTCAGTATTTACAGAGGGTCCCCGGGGAATGTGTCAGTATTTGCAGGGTGTCCCCGGGGAGTGTGTCAGTATTTACAGGGAGTCCCCGGGGAGTGTGTCAGTATTTACAGAGGGTCCCCGGGGAGTGTGTCAGTATTTACAGGGGGTCCCCGGGGAGTGTGTCAGTATTTACAGGGAGTCCCCGGGGAGTGTGTCAGTATTTACAGGGGGTCCCCGGGGAGTGTGTCAGTATTTACAGGGAGTCCCCGGGGAGTGTGTCAGTATTTACAGGGGGTCCCCGGGGAGTGTGTCAGTATTTACAGGGGGTCCCCGGGGAGTGTTTCAGTATTTACAGGGAGTCCCCGGGGAGTGTGTCAGTATTTACAGGGAGTCCCCGGGGAGTGTGTCAGTATTTACAGGGGGTCCCCGGGGAGTGTGTCAGTATTTACAGGGAGTCCCCGGGGAGTGTGTCAGTATTTACAGGGGGTCTCCCGGGAAGTGTGTCAGTATTTACAGGGGGTCCCCGGGGAGTGTGTCAGTATTTACAGGGAGTCCCCGGGGAGTGTGTCAGTATTTACAGGGAGTCCCCGGGGAGTGTGTCAGTATATACAGGGAGTCCCTGGGGAAGGTGTCAGTATTTACAGGGGGTCCCCGGGGAGTGTCAGTATTTACAGGGAGTCCCCGGGGAGTGTGTCAGTATTTACAGGGGGTCCCGGGGAGTGTGTCAGTATTTACAGAGAGTCCCCGGGGAGTGTGTCAGTATTTACAGGGAGTCCCCGGGGAATGTGTCAGTATTTACAGGGGCTCTCCCGGGAGTGTGTCAGTATTTACAGGGGGTCCCCGGGGAGTGTCAGTATTTACAGGGGGTCCCCGGGGAGTGTGTCAGTATTTACAGGGAATCTCCGGGGAGTGTGTCAGTATTTACAGGGAGTCCCCGGGGAGTGTGTCAGTATTTACAGGAAGTCCCCGGGGAGTGTGTCAGTATTTACTGGGAGTCCCCGGAGAGTGTGTCAGTATTTACAGGGAGTCCCCGGGGAGTGTGTCAGTATTTACAGAGAGTCCCTGGGGAGTGTGTCAGTATTTACAGAGAGTCCCCGGGGAGTGTGTCAGTATTTACAGGGTGTACCCGGGGTGTGTGTCAGTATTTACAGGGGTTTCCCGGGGAGTGTGTCAGTATTTACAGAGAGTCCCCGGGGAGTGTGTCAGTATTTACAGAGGGTCCCCGGGGAGTGTGTCAGTATTTACAGGGAGTCCCCGGGGAATGTGTCAGTATTTACAGGGGGTCCCCGGGGATTGTCAGTATTTACAGGGAGTCCCCGGTGAGTGTGTCAGTATTTACAGGGGATCCCCGGGGAGTGTGTCAGTATTTACAGTGGGTCCCCGGGGAGTGTCAGTATTTACAGGGGGTCCCCGGGGAGTGTCAGTATTTACAGGGGGTCTCCGGGGAGTGTGTCAGTATTTACAGGGAGTCCCCGAGGAATGTGTCAGTATTTACAGGGGGTCCACGGGGAATGTGTCAGTATTTACAGGGGGTCCCCGGGGAGTGTCAGTATTTACAGGGAGTCCCCGGGGAGTGTGTCAGTATTTACAGGTGGTCCCCGGGGAGTGTGTCAGTATTTACAGGGGGTCCCCGGGGAGTGTGTCAGTATTTACAGGGGGTCCCCGGGGAGTGTGTCAGTATTTTCAGGGTCCCCGGGGAGTGTGTCAGTATATACAGGGGGTCCCCGGGGAGTGTGTCAGTATATACAGGGAGTCCCTGGGGAGGGTGTCAGTGTTTACTGGGGGTCCCCGGGGAGTGTCAGTATTTACAGGGAGTCCCCGGGGAGTGTGTCAATATTTACAGGGAGTCCCCGGGGAGTGTCAGTATTTACAGGGAGTCCCCGGGCAGTGTGTCAGTATTTACAGGGAGTCCCCGGGGAGTGTGTCAGTATTTACAGGGAGTCCCCGGGGAGTGTGTCAGTATTTACAGGGAGTCCCCGGGGAGTGTGTCAGTATTTACAGAGGGTCCCCGGGGAGTGTCAGTATTTACAGGGAGTCCCCGGGGTGTGTGTCAGTATTTACAGGGGGTCCCCGGGGTGTGTGTCAGTATTTACAGAGGGTCCCCGGGGAGTGTGTCAGTATTTACAGGGGGCCCCCGGGGAGTGTGTCAGTATTTACAGAGGGTCCCCGGGGAGTGTGTCAGTATTTACAGGGGGTCTACCGGGAGTGTGTCAGTATTTACAGGGGGTCCCCGGGGAGTGTGTCAGTATTTACAGGGAGTCCCCGGGGAGTGTGTCAGTATTTACAGGGGGTCCCCGGGGAGTGTGTCTGTATTTACAGGGGGTCCCCGGGGAGTGTGTCAGTATTTACAGAGAGTCCCCGGGGAGTGTGTCAGTATTTACAGAGGGTCCCCGGGGAGTGTGTCAGTATTTACAGGGTGTACCCGGGGAGTGTGTCAGTATTTACAGGGGTTTCCCGGGGAGTGTGTCAGTATTTACAGGGAGTCCCCGGGGAATGTGTCAGTATTTACAGGGGGTCCCCGGGGAGTGTCAGTATTTACAGGGAGTCCCCGGGGAGTGTGGCAGTATTTACAGGGGGTCCCCGGGGAGTGTGTCAGTATTTACAGGGGGTCCCCGGGGAGTGTCAGTATTTACAGGGGGTCCCCGGGGAGTGTCAGTATTTACAGGGGGTCCCCGGGGAGTGTGTCAGTATTTACAGGGAGTCCCCGGGGAATGTGTCAGTATTTACAGGGGGTCCCCGGGGAATGTGTCAGTATTTACAGGGGGTCCCCGGGGAGTGTCAGTATTTACAGAGAGTCCCCGGGGAGTGTGTCAGTATTTACAGGGGGTCCCCGGGGAGTGTGTCAGTATTTACAGGGGGTCCCCGGGGAGTGTGTCACTATTTACAGGGGGTCCCCGGGGAGTGTGTCAGTATTTACAGGGGGTCCGGGGTGTGTGTCAGTATTTACAGGGGGTCCCCGGGGAGTGTGTCAGTATTTACAGGGGGTCCCCGGGGAGTGTGTCTGTATTTACAGAGGGTCCCCGGGGTGTGTGTCAGTATTTACAGGGGGTCCGGGGTGTGTGTCAGTATTTACAGGGGGTCGCCGGGGAGTGTGTCAGTATATACAGGGGGTCCCCGGGGAGTGTGTCAGTATATACAGGGAGTCCCTGGGGAAGGTGTCAGTATTTACAGGGGGTCCCCGGGGAGTGTCAGTATTTACAGGGAGTCCCCGGGGAGTGTGTCAGTATTTACAGGGGGTCCCGGGGAGTGTGTCAGTATTTACAGAGAGTCCCCGGGGAGTGTGTCAGTATTTACAGGGAGTCCCCGGGGAATGTGTCAGTATTTACAGGGGCTCTCCCGGGAGTGTGTCAGTATTTACAGGGGGTCCCCGGGGAGTGTCAGTATTTACAGGGGGTCCCCGGGGAGTGTGTCAGTATTTACAGGGAATCTCCGGGGAGTGTGTCAATATTTACAGGGAGTCCCCGGGGAGTGTGTCAGTATTTACAGGAAGTCCCCGGGGAGTTGTCCCCGGGAAGTGTGTCAGTATTTACAGGGAGTCCCCGGGGAGTGTGTCAGTATTTACAGGGGTTTCCCGGGGAGTGTGTCAGTATTTACAGGGAGTCCCCGGGGAATGTGTCAGTATTTACAGGGGGTCCCCGGGGAGTGTCAGTATTTACAGGGAGTCCCCGGGGAGTGTGGCAGTATTTACAGGGGGTCCCCGGGGAGTGTGTCAGTATTTACAGGGGGTCCCCGGGGAGTGTCAGTATTTACAGGGGGTCCCCGGGGAGTGTCAGTATTTACAGGGGGTCCCCGGGGAGTGTGTCAGTATTTACAGGGAGTCCCCGGGGAATGTGTCAGTATTTACAGGGGGTCCCCGGGGCATGTGTCAGTATTTACAGGGGGTCCCCGGGGAGTGTCAGTATTTACAGGGAGTCCCCGGGGAGTGTGTCAGTATTTACAGGGGGTCCCCGGGGAGTGTGTCAGTATTTACAGGGGGTCCCCGGGTAGTGTGTCACTATTTACAGGGGGTCCCCGGGGAGTGTGTCAGTATTTACAGGGGGTCCGGGGTGTGTGTGTGTGTCAGTATTTACAGGGGGTCCCCGGGGAGTGTGTCAGTATTTACAGGGGGTCCCCGGGGAGTGTGTCTGTATTTACAGAGGGTCCCCGGGGAGTGTGTCAGTATTTACAGGGGGTCCGGGGTGTGTGTCAGTATTTACAGGGGGTCCCCGGGGAGTGTGTCAGTATATACAGGGGGTCCCCGGGGAGTGTGTCAGCATATACAGGGAGTCCCTGGGGAAGGTGTCAGTATTTACAGGGGGTCCCCGGGGAATGTCAGTATTTACAGGGAGTCCCCGGGGAGTGTGTCAGTATTTACAGGGGGTCCCGGGGAGTGTGTCAGTATTTACAGAGAGTCCCCGGGGAGTGTGTCAGTATTTACAGGGAGTCCCCGGGGAATGTGTCTGTATTTACAGGGGCTCTCCCGGGAGTGTGTCAGTATTTACAGGGGGTCCCCGGGGAGTGTCAGTATTTACAGGGGGTCCCCGGGGAGTGTGTCAGTATTTACAGGGAATCTCCGGGGAGTGTGTCAGTATTTACAGGGAGTCCCCGGGGAGTGTGTCAGTATTTACAGGAAGTCCCCGGGGAGTGTGTCAGTATTTACTGGGAGTCCCCGGAGAGTGTGTCAGTATTTACAGGGAGTCCCCGGGAAGTGTGTCAGTATTTACAGGGAGTCCCCGGGGAGTGTGTCAGTATTTACAGGGAGTCCCCGGGGAGTGTGTCAGTATTTGCAGGGAGACACCGGGGATTGTGTCAGTATTTACAGAGGGTCCCCGGGGAGTGTGTCAGTATTTACAGGGTGTACCCGGGGAGTGTGTCAGTATTTACAGGGGTTTCCCGGGGAGTGTGTCAGTATTTACAGGGAGTCCCCGGGGAGTGTGTCAGTATTTATAGGGAGTCCCCGGAGAGTGTGTCAGTATTTACAGGGAGTCCCCGGGGAGTGTGTCAGTATTTACAGGGAGTCCCCGGGGAGTGTGTCAGTATTTACAGGGAGTCCCCGGGGAGTGTGTCAGTATTTACAGGGAGTCCCCGGGGAGTGTGTCAGTATTTACAGGGGGTCCCCGGGGAATGTGTCAGTATTTACAGGGAGTCCCCGGGGAGTGTGTCAGTATTTACAGGGAGTCCCCGGGAAGTGTGTCAGTACTTACAGGGAGTCCCCGGGGAGTGTGTCAGTATTTACAGGGAGTCCCCGGGGAGTGTGTCAGTATTTGCAGGGAGACACCGGGGATTGTGTCAGTATTTACAGGGAGTCCCCGGGGAGTGTGTCAGTATTTACAGGGAGTCCCCGGGGAGTGTGTCAGTATTTACAGGGGGTCCCCGGGGAATGTGTCAGTATTTACAGGGAGTCCCCGGGGAGTGTGTCAGTATTTGCAGGGAGACACCGGGGAGTGTGTCAGTATTTACAGGGAGACACCGGGGAGTGTGTCAGTATTTACAGGGGGTCCCCGGGGAGTGTGTCAGTATTTACAGGGAGTCCCCGGGGAGTGTGTCAGTATTTACAGGGTGGTCCCGGGGAGTGTGTCAGTATTTACAGGGAGTCCCCGGGGAGTGTGTCAGTATTTACAGGGAGTCCCCAGGGAGTGTGTCAGTATTTACAGGGGGTCCCCGGGGAGTGTGTCAGTATTTACAGGGGGTCCCCGGGGAGTGTGTCAGTATTTACAGGGAGTCCCCGGGGAGTGTGTCAGTATTTACAGAGGGTCCCCGGGGAGTGTGTCAGTATTTACAGGGAGTCCCCGGGGAGTGTGTCAGTATTTACAGAGGGTCCCCGGGGAATGTGTCAGTATTTGCAGGGTGTCCCCGGGGAGTGTGTCAGTATTTACAGGGAGTCCCCGGGGAGTGTGTCAGTATTTACAGAGGGTCCCCGGGGAGTGTGTCAGTATTTACAGGGGGTCCCCGGGGGGTGTGTCAGTATTTACAGGGAGTCCCCGGGGAGTGTGTCAGTATTTACAGGGGGTCCCCGGGGAGTGTGTCAGTATTTACAGGGAGTCCCCGGGGAGTGTGTCAGTATTTACAGGGGGTCCCCGGGGAGTGTGTCAGTATTTACAGGGGGTCCCCGGGGAGTGTTTCAGTATTTACAGGGAGTCCCCGGGGAGTGTGTCAGTATTTACAGGGAGTCCCCGGGGAGTGTGTCAGTATTTACAGGGGGTCCCCGGGGAGTGTGTCAGTATTTACAGGGAGTCCCCGGGGAGTGTGTCAGTATTTACAGGGGGTCTCCCGGGAAGTGTGTCAGTATTTACAGGGGGTCCCCGGGGAGTGTGTCAGTATTTACAGGGAGTCCCCGGGGAGTGTGTCAGTATTTACAGGGAGTCCCCGGGGAGTGTGTCAGTATTTACAGGGAGTCCCCGGGGAGTGTGTCAGTATTTACATGGAGACACCGGGGAGTGTGTCAGTATTTACAGGGGGTCCCCGGGGAGTGTGTCAGTATTTACAGGGAGTCCCCGGGGAGTGTGTCAGTATTTACAGGGAGTCCCCGGGGAGTGTCAGTATTTACAGGGGGTCCCCGGGGAGTGTGTCAGTATTTACAGGGAGTCCCCGGGGAGTGTGTCAGTATTTACAAGGAGACACCGGGGAGTGTGTCAGTATTTACAGGGGGTCCCCGGGGAGTGTGTCAGTATTTACAGAGGGTCCCCGGGGAGTGTCATTATTTACAGGGGGTCCCCGGGGAGTGTGTCAGTATTTACAGGGGGTCCCCGGGGAGTGTGTCAGTATTTACATGGAGACACCGGGGAGTGTGTCAGTATTTACAGGGGGTCCCCGGGGAGTGTGTCATTATTTACAGAGGGTCCCCGGGGAGTGTGTCAGTATTTACAGGGGGTCCCCGGGGAGTGTGTCAGTATTTACAGGGGGTCCCTGGGGGAGTGTGTCAGTATTTTTTCAGGGAGTCCCCGGGGAGTGTGTCAGTATTTACAGGGGTGTCCCCGGGGAGTGTGTCAGTATTTACAGGGGGTCCCCGGGGAGTGTGTCAGTATTTACAGGGGGTCCCCGGGGGAGTGTGTCAGTATTTACAGGGGGTCCCCGGGGAGTGTGTCAGTATTTACAGGGGGTCCCCGGGGAGTGTGTCAGTATTTACAGGGGGTCCCCGGGGAGTGTGTCAGTATTTACAGGGGGTCCCCGGGGAGTGTGTCAGTATTTACAGGGGGTCCCCGGGGAGTGTGTCAGTATTTACAGGTGGTCCCCGGGGAGTGTGTCAGTATTTACAGGGGGTCCCCGGGGAGTGTGTCAGTATTTACAGGGGGTCCCCGGGGAGTGTGTCAGTATTTACAGGGGGTCCCCGGGGAGTGTGTCAGTATTTACAGGGAGTCCCGGGGAGTGTGTCAGTATTTACAGGGAGTCCCCGGGGAGTGTGTCAGTATTTACATGGAGACACCGGGGAGTGTGTCAGTATTTACAGGGAGTCCCTGGGGAGTGTGTCAGTATTTACAGTGGGTCCCCGGGGAGTGTCTCAGTATTTACAGGGGGTCCCCGGGGAGTGTGTCAGTATTTACAGGGAGTCCCCGGGGAGTGTGTCAGTATTTACAGGGGGTCCCCGGGGATTGTGTCAGTATTTACATGGAGACACCGGGGAGTGTGTCAGTATTTACATGGAGACACCGGGGAGTGTGTCAGTATTTACAGGGGGTCCCCGGGGAGTGTCTCAGTATTTACAGGGAGTCCCCGGGGAGAGTGTCAGTATTTACAAGGGGTCCCCGGGGAGTGTGTCAGTATTTACAGGGAGTCCCCAGGGAGTGTGTCAGTATTTACAGGAAGTCCCCGGGGAGTGTGTCAGTATTTACAGGGGGTCCCCGGGGAGTGTGTCAGTGTTTACAGGGAGTCCACGGGGAGTGTGTCAGTATTTACAGAGAGTCCCCGGGGAGTGTGTCAGTATTTACAGGGGGTCCCCGGGGAGTGTGTCAGTATTTACAGGGGGTCCCCGGGGAGTGTGTCAGTATTTACAGGGGGATCCCGGGGAGTGTGTCAGTATTTACAGGGGGTCCCCGGGGAGTGTGTCAGTATTTACAGGGGGTCCCCGGGGAGTGTGTCAGTATTTACAGGGTGGTCCCGGGGAGTGTGTCAGTATTTACAGGGGGTCCCCGGGGAGTGTGTCAGTATTTACAGGGAGTCCCCGGGGAGTGTGTCAGTATTTACAGGGAGTCCCCGGGGAGTGTGTCAGTATTTGCAGGGAGACACCGGGGAGTGTGTCAGTATTTACAGGGGGTCCCCGGGGAGTGTGTCAGTATTTACAGGGGGTCCCCGGGGAGTGTGTCAGTATTTACAGGGGGTCCCCGGGGAGTGTGTCAGTATTTACAGAGAGTCCCCAAGGAGCGTGTCAGTATTTACAGGGGGTCCCCGGGGAGTGTGTCAGTATTTACAGGGGGTCCCCGGGGAGTGTGTCAGTATTTACAGGGAGTCCCCGGGGAGTGTGTCAGTATTTACAGGGAGTCCCCGGGGAGTGTGTCAGTATTTACAGGGAGACACCGGGGAGTGTGTCAGTATTTACATGGAGACACCGGGGAGTGTGTCAGTATTTACAGGGAGACCCCGGGGAGTGTGTCAGTATTTACAGGGAGACACCGGGGAGTGTGTCAGTATTTACAGGGAGTCCCCGGAGAGTGTGTCAGTATTTACAGGGAGTCCCCGGGGAGTGTGTCAGTATTTACAGGGGGTCCCCGGGGAGTGTGTCAGTATTTGCAGGGAGACACCGGGGAGTGTGTCAGTATTTACAGGGAGACACCGGGGAGGGTGTCAGCATTTACAGGGGGTCCCCGGGGAGTGTGTCAGTATTTACAGGGAGTCCTCGGGGAGTGTGTCAGTATTTGCAGGGAGACACCGGGGAGTGTGTCAGTATTTACATGGAGACACCGGGGAGTGTGTCAGTATTTACAGGGAGACCCCGGGGAGTGTGTCAGTATTTACAGGGAGTCCCCGGAGAGTGTGTCAGTATTTACAGGGGGTCCCCGGGGAGTGTGTCAGTATTTACAGGGAGACACCGGGGAGTGTGTCAGTATTTACAGGGGGTCCCCGGGGAGTGTGTCAGTATTTACAGGGAGACACCGGGGAGTGTGTCAGTATTTACAGGGAGTCCCCGGGGAGTGTGTCAGTATTTACAGGGAGTCCCCGGGGAGTGTGTCAGTATTTACAGGGAGACACCGGGGAGTGTGTCAGTATTTACAGGGGGTCCCCGGGGAGTGTGTCAGTATTTACAGGGAGACACCGGGGAGTGTGTCAGTATTTACAGGGTGTCCCCGGGGAGTGTGTCAGTATTTACAGGGAGTCCCCGGGAAGTGTGTCAGTATTTGCAGGGAGACACCGAGGAGTGTGTCAGTATTTACAGGGGGTCCCCGGGGAGTGTGTCAGTATTTACAGGGGGTCCCCGGGGAGTGTCAGTATTTACAGGGAGTCCCCGGGGAGTGTCAGTATTTACAGGGAGTCCCCGGGGAGTGTGTCAGTATTTACAGGGAGTCCCCGGGAAGTGTGTCAGTATTTACAGGGAGTCCCCGGGAAGTGTGTCAGTATTTGCAGGGGGTCCCCGGGGAGTGTGTCAGTATTTACAGGGAGTCCCCGGGGAGTGTGTCAGTATTTGCAGGGAGTCCCCGGGGAGTGTGTCAGTATTTGCAGGGAGACACCGGGGAGTGTGTCAGTATTTACAGGGAGTCCCTGGATAGTGTGTCAGTATTTGCAGGGAGACACCGGGGAGTGTGTCAGTATTTGCAGGGAGACACCGGGGATTGTGTCATTGTTTACAGGTGGCCTTTCCACAAATGGGATTTGTCGACAATGTGCTAGTCTGGACTTGATGGGCCGAGTGACCGTTGCTGGTCAGAGTTCAAAGAAATCCTGCGACTTTCCAAGATTGAGCGAACACACTCATTGATCTCCTGTCAAACTAGCCGTCACCACCCTTTGCGGTCACGCTGAAGCATTGCGCACAAAACATAGTCAACCTCAAAGTCCTCCCTTTGATTCAGATCCCACCAATCCTGACTAATCCCGACCCCCCCATCTCCTCCAACACCAACAAACCTTAATATCTCTGTAATCCCCTCCAGCCCACACAACCCTCAGTCCTGACCCTCTGACAGTGCAGCACTCCTTCAGTACTGACCCTCTGACAGTGCAGCACACCCTCAGTACAGAACCTCTGACAGTGCAACACTCCCTCAGTACTGACTCTCTGACAGTTCAGCACTCCCTCAGTACTGACCCTCTGACAGTGCGGCACTCCCTCAGTACTGACCCTCTGACAGTGCGGCACTCCCTCAGTACTGACCCTCTGACAGTGCAGCACTCCCTCAGTACAGAACCTCTGACAGTGCAACACTCCCTCAGTACTGACTCTCTGACAGTTCAGCACTCCCTCAGTACTGACCCTCTGACAGTGCGGCACTCCCTCAGTACTGACCCTCTGACAGTGCGGCACTCCCTCAGTACTGACCCTCTGACAGTGCAGCACTCCCTCAGTACTGACTCTCTGACAGTGCGGCACTCCCTCAGTACTGACCCTCTGACAGTGCAGCACTCCCTCAGTACTGACCCTCTGACAGTGCAGTGCTCCCTCAGTACTGACCCTCTGACATTGCAGCACTTCCTCAGTACTGACCCTCTGACAGTGCAGCACTCCCTCAGTACTGACCCTCTGACAGTGCAGCACTCCCTCAGTACTGACCCTCTGACAGTGCAGCACTCCCTCAGTACTGACCCTCTGACAGTGCCGCACTCCCTCAGTACGGACCGTCTGACAGTGCAGCTCTCCCTCAGTACTGACCCTCTGACAGTGCAGCGCTCCCTCAGTACTGACCCTCTGACAGTACGGCACTCCCTCAATACTGACCCTCTGACAGTGCAGGACTCCCTCAGTACTGACCCTCAGACAGTGCAGCTCTCCCTCAGTACTGATCCTCTGACAGTGCAGCGCTCCCTCAGTACTGACCCTCAGACAGTGCAGCTCTCCCTCAGTACGGACCCTCTGACAGTGCAGCACTCCCTCAGTACTGACCCTCTGACAGTGCGGCACTCCCTCAATACTGACCCTCTGACAGTGCAGGACTCCCTCAGTACTGACCCTCTGACAGTGCAGCACTCCCTCAGTAATGTCCCTCTGACAGTGCAGCACTCCCTCAGTACTGACCCTCTGACAGTGCGGCACTCCCTCAATACTGACCCTCTGACAGTGCAGCTCTCCCTCAGTACGGACCCTCTGACAGTGCAGCACTCCCTCAGTAATGTCCCTCTGACAGTGCGGCACTCCCTCAATACTGACCCTCTGACAGTGCAGGACTCCCTCAGTACTGACCCTCAGACAGTGGAGCACTCCCTCAGTACTGACCCTCTGACAGTGCGGCACGCCCTCAGTACTGACCCTCTGACAATGCAGCACTCCCTCAGTACAGACCCTCTGACAGTGCGGCACTCACTCAGTACTGACCCTCTGATAGTGCAGCACTCCCTCAGTACTGACCCTCTGACAGTGCGGCACTCCCTCAGTACTGACCCTCTGACAGTGCGGCACTCACTCAGTACTGACCCTCTGATAGTGCAGCACTCCCTCAGTACTGACCCTCTGACAGTGCAGCACTCCCTCAGTACTGACCCTCTGACAGTGCAGCACTCCCTCAGTACTGACCCTCTGACAGTGTGGCACTCACTCAGTACTGACCCTCTGATAGTGCAGCACTCCCTCAGTACTGACCCTCTGACAGTGCAGCACTCCCTCAGTACTGACCCTCTGACAGTGCGGCACTCCCTCACTACTGACCCTCTGACAGTGCAGCACTCCCTCACTACTGACCCTCTGACAGTGCAGCGCTCCCTCAGTACTGACCCTCTGACAGTGCAGCACTCCCTCAGTACTGACCCTCTGACAGTGCAGCACTCCCTCAGTACTGACCCTCTGACAGTGCAGCACACCCTCAGTACTGACCCTCTGACAGTGCAGCACTCCCTCAGTACTGACCCTCTGACGGTGCGGCACTCCCTCAGTACTGACCCTCTGACAGTGCGGCACTCCCTCAGTACTGACCCTCTGACAGTGCGGCACTCCCTCAGTACTGACCCTCGTACAGTGCAGCTCTCCCTCAGTACTGACCCTCTGACAGTGCCGCACTCCCTCAGTACTGACCCTCTGACAGTGCGGCACTCCCTCAGTACTGACCCTCTGACAGTGCAGCACTCCCTCAGTACTGACCCTCTGACAGTGCAGCACTCCCTCAGTACTGACCCTCTGACAGTGCAGCACTCACTCAGTACTGACCCTCTGACAGTGCAGCACTCCCTCAGTACTGACCCTCTGACAGTGCAGCACTCCCTCAGTACTGACCCCCTGACAGTGCAGCTCTCCCTCAGTACTGACTCTCTGACAGTGCAGCACTCCCTCAGTACTGATCCTCTGACAGTGCGGCACTCCCTCAGTACTGACCCTCTGACAGTGCAGCACTCACTCAGTACTGACCCTCTGACAGTGCCGCACTCCCTCAGTACTGACCCTCTGACAGTGCGGCACTCCCTCAGTACTGACCCTCTGGCAGTGCAGCACTCCCTCAGTACTGACCCTCTGACAGTGCGGCACTCCCTCAGTACTGACCCTCTGACAGTGCGGCACTCCCTCAGCACTGACCCTCTGACAGTGCAGCACTCCCTCAGTACTGACCCTCTGACAGTGCAGCACTCCCTCAGTACTGACCCCCTGACAGTGCAGCTCTCCCTCAGTACTGACTCTCTGACAGTGCAGCACTCCCTCAGTACTGATCCTCTGACAGTGCGGCACTCCCTCAGTACTGACCCTCTGACAGTGCAGCACTCACTCAGTACTGACCCTCTGACAGTGCGGCACTCCCTCAGTACTGACCCTCTGACAGTGCGGCACTCCCTCAGTACTGACCCTCTGACAGTGCAGCACTCCCTCAGTACTGACCCTCTGACAGTGCGGCACTCCCTCAGTACTGACCCTCTGACAGTGCAGCACTCACTCAGTACTGACCCTCTGACAGTGCGGCACTCCCTCAGTACTGACCCTCTGACAGTGCGGCACTCCCTCAGTACTGACCCTCTGACAGTGCGGCACTCCCTCAGTACTGACCCTCTGACAGTGCAGCACTCACTCAGTACTGACCCTCTGACAGTGCGGCACTCCCTCAGTACTGACCCTCTGACAGTGCGGCACTCCCTCAGTACTGACCCTCTGACAGTGCGGCACTCCCTCAGTACTGACCCTCTGACAGTGCAGCACTCACTCAGTACTGACCCTCTGACAGTGCGGCAGTCCGTGGAGTTAGACGGTGATCGCACAGCTGTCTGAGTTAGCGGACGGGATAGCGGGCTATGGCTGGCGGGTTACAGAATAGCCTTTGGTCTGTGTGTGTTTGTAAAGCAGACACACAGATATTCGGTTGCGGACTGGCTTGTCGAGCCATTGAAGATTCACAACAGAGAATTGAGGAAGAAAGGGATTGGGCCAACGCTCTCCCGCCCCCGCCAGGGATGTTCCCTCTGCTTCGCAGTGTGGGAGAAATGATTCGACGCTGGACTGGGCAAATCATGAGGACATCCTCAAGCGGGCCGATATTTCTCTCGGGTCTCCGTTGTGTGGTCTTGTAGAGGGTCAATAGGCGAAGGAAGTGGTGGAGGCATCGATGTAGACATCCTCCGCTGGAGGCGGGGACAGGAGGAGTCTGGCACAATAGAGGCAATCCTTAAAATAAGAGGCAGGCCCTTCGGTAGCAGCCCCCCCACGGGAGTCTGATCCCCCCGTGCCCCCCCCCCCCCTGAGTCTTATCCCCTCCCCGCCCCACCCCCCCAGAGTCTGATCACCCCGTGCCTCCCTCCCCCCGGAGTCTGATCCACCCCCCCCCCACCCCCCCAGCGTCTGATCCCCCCGTGCCTCCCCCCCCCGGAGTCTGATCCAGCCCCCACCCCCCCAGCGTCTGATCCCCCCACGCCACCCCCCCCCCCCCCCGGAGTCTGGTCCCCCCGTGCCTCCCCCCCCCCCGGAGTCTGATCCACCCCCCCCCCCGGAGTCTGGTCCCCCACGCCTCCCCCCCCCCCCCCCGGAGTCTGGTCCCCCCGTGCCTCCCCCCCCCCCAGAGTCTGATCCCCCGTGCCTCCCTCCCCCCGGAGTCCGATCCACCCCCCCCCCTCCCGGAGTCTGGTCCCCCCCCCACCCCCCCAGCGTCTGATCCCCCCGTGCCTCCCCCCCCCGGAGTCTGGTCCACCCCCCACCCCCCCAGCGTCTGATCCCCCCGTGCCTCCCCCCCCCCGGAGTCTGATCCACCCCCCACCTTCCCAGCGTCTGATCCCCCCGCGCCACACCCCCCCCCGGAGTCTGATCCCCCCGCGCCACCCCCTCCCCGGATTCTGATCCCCCCGCGCCTCCCCCCCCCGGAGTCTGATCCACCCCCCACCCCCCCAGAGTCTGATCCCCCCGCGCCACCCCCCCCCACCCCCGGAGTCTGATCCATCCCCCACCCCCCCAGCGTCTGATCCCCCCGCGCCACCCCCCCCCCGGAGTCTGATCCCCCCGCGCCACCCCCTCCCCGGATTCTGATCCCCCCGCACCCTCCACCCCCCTGCGCCAAGCGCGGTTTCGGAACGGAGTCTCGGAGATTCACGGCCCACAAGGAAAGACTGGGAGGTGGCGAAGGGTCTGGGGCCTCCTCCTGTTCCTGTGCAACAGGCTGGAGAAGGGGCTGAATGGGGCCTCCTCCTGTTCCTGTGTAACAGGCTGGAAAAGGGGCTGAATGGGGCCTCCTCCTGTTCCTGTGTAACAGGCTGGAGAAGGGGCTGAATGGGGCCTCCTCCTGTTCCTGTGTAACAGGCTGGAGAAGGGGCTGAATGGGGCCTCCTCCTGTTCCTGTGTAACAGGCTGGAGAAGGGGCTGAATGGGGCATCCTCCTGTTCCTGTGTGACGGGCTGGAGAAGGGGCTGAATGGGGCCTCCTCCTGTTCCTGTGTAACAGGCTGGAGAAGGGGCTGAATGGGGCCTCCTCCTGTTCCTGTGTAACAGGCTGGAGAAGGGGCTGAATGGGGCCTCCTCCTGTTCCTGTGTAACAGGTTGGAGAAGGGGCTGAATGGGGCCTCTTCCTGTTCCTGTGTAACAGGCTGGAGAAGGGGCTGAATGGGGCCTCTTCCTGTTCCTGTGTAACAGGCTGGAGAAGGGGCTGAATGGGGCCTCTTCCTGTTCCTGTGTAACAGGCTGGAGAAGGGGCTGAATGGGGCCTCCTCCTGTTCCTGTGTGACAGGCTGGAGAAGGGGCTGAATGGGGCCTCTTCCTGTTCCTGTGTAACGGGCTGGAGAAGGGGCTGAATGGGGCCTCCTCCTGTTCCTGTGTAACGGGCTGGAGAAGGGGCTGAATGGAGCCTCCTCCTGTTCCTGTGTAACGGGCTGGAGAAGGGGCTGAATGGGGCCTCCTCCTGTTCCTGTGTAACGGGCTGGAGAAGGGGCTGAACGGGTCCCCCTCCTGTTCCTGTGTAACAGGCTGGAGAAGGGGCTGAATGGGGCCTCCTCCTGTTCCTGTGTAACGGGCTGGAGAAGGGGCTGAATGGAGCCTCCTCCTGTTCCTGTGTAACGGGCTGGAGAAGGGGCTGAATGGGGCCTCCTCCTGTTCCTGTGTAACGGGCTGGAGAAGGGGCTGAATGGGGCCTCCTCCTGTTCCTGTGTAACGGGCTGGAGAAGGGGCTGAATGGGGCCTCCTCCTGTTCCTGTGTAACAGGCTGGAGAAGGGGCTGAATGGGGCCTCCTCCTGTTCCTGTGTAACAGGCTGGAGAAGGGGCTGAATGGGGCCTCCTCCTGTTCCTGTGTAACAGGCTGGAGAAGGGGCTGAATGGGGCCTCCTCCTGTTCCTGTGTAACAGGCTGGAGAAGGGGCTGAATGGGGCCTCCTCCTGTTCCTGTGTAACGGGCTGGAGAAGGGGCTGAATGGGGCCTCCTCCTGTTCCTGTGTAACAGGCTGGAGAAGGGGCTGAATGGGGCCTCCTCCTGTTCCTGTGTAACGGGCTGGAGAAGGGGCTGAATGGGGCCTCCTCCTGTTCCTGTGTAACGGGCTGGAGAAGGGGCTGAATGGGGCCTCCTCCTGTTCCTGTGTAACGGGCTGGAGAAGGGGCTGAATGGGGCCTCCTCCTGTTCCTGTGTAACGGGCTGGAGAAGGGGCTGAATGGGGCCTCCTCCTGTTCCTGTGTAACAGGCTGGAGAAGGGGCTGAATGGGGCCTCCTCCTGTTCCTGTGTAACAGGCTGGAGAAGGGGCTGAATGGGGCCTCCTCCTGTTCCTGTGTAACAGGCTGGAGAAGGGGCTGAATGGGGCCTCCTCCTGTTCCTGTGTAACGGGCTGGAGAAGGGGCTGAATGGGGCCTCCTCCTGTTCCTGTGTAACGGGCTGGAGAAGGGGCTGAATGGGGCCTCCTCCTGTTCCTGTGTAACAGGCTGGAGAAGGGGCTGAATGGGGCCTCCTCCTGTTCCTGTGTAACGGGCTGGAGAAGGGGCTGAATGGGGCCTCCTCCTGTTCCTGTGTAACGGGCTGGAGAAGGGGCTGAATGGGGCCTCCTCCTGTTCCTGTGTAACGGGCTGGAGAAGGGGCTGAATGGGGCCTCCTCCTGTTCCTGTGTAACGGCTGGAGAAGGGGCTGAATGGGGCCTCCTCCTGTTCCTGTGTAACGGGCTGGAGAAGGGGCTGAATGGGGCCTCCTCCTGTTCCTGTGTAACGGGCTGGAGAAGGGGCTGAATGGGGCCTCCTCCTGTTCCTGTGTAACAGGCTGGAGAAGGGGCTGAATGGGGCCTCCTGTTCCTGTGTAACAGGCTGGAGAAGGGGCTGAATGGGGCCTCCTCCTGTTCCTGTGTAACGGGCTGGAGAAGGGGCTGAATGGGGCCTCCTCCTGTTCCTGTGTAACAGGCTGGAGAAGGGGCTGAATGGGGCCTCCTCCTGTTCCTGTGTAACGGGCTGGAGAAGGGGCTGAATGGGGCCTCCTCCTGTTCCTGTGTAACAGGCTGGAGAAGGGGCTGAATGGGGCCTCCTGTTCCTGTGTAACAGGCTGGAGAAGGGGCTGAATGGGGCCTCCTCCTGTTCCTGTGTAACAGGCTGGAGAAGGGGCTGAATGGGGCCTCCTGTTCCTGTGTAACAGGCTGGAGAAGGGGCTGAATGGGGCCTCCTGTTCCTGTGTAACAGGCTGGAGAAGGGGCTGAATGGGGCCTCCTCCTGTTCCTGTGTAACGGGCTGGAGAAGGGGCTGAATGGGGCCTCCTCCTGTTCCTGTGTAACGGGCTGGAGAAGGGGCTGAATGGGGCCTCCTCCTGTTCCTGTGTAACAGGCTGGAGAAGGGGCTGAATGGGGCCTCCTGTTCCTGTGTAACAGGCTGGAGAAGGTGCTGAATGGGGCCTCCTCCTGTTCCTGTGTAACAGGCTGGAGAAGGGGCTGAATGGGGCCTCCTGTTCCTGTGTAACAGGCTGGAGAAGGGGCTGAATGGGGCCTCCTGTTCCTGTGTAACAGGCTGGAGAAGGGGCTGAATGGGGCCTCCTCCTGTTCCTGTGTAACGGGCTGGAGAAGGGGCTGAATGGGGCCTCCTCCTGTTCCTGTGTAACCGGCTGGAGAAGGGGCTGAATGGGGCCTCCTCCTGTTCCTGTGTAACAGGCTGGAGAAGGAGCTGAATGTGGCCTCCTCCTGTTCCTGTGTAACGGGCTGGAGAAGGGGCTGAATGGGGCCTCCTGTTCCTGTGTAACAGGCTGGAGAAGGGGCTGAATGGGGCCTCCCCCTGTTCCTGTGTAATCAGCTGGAGAAGGGGCTGAATGGGGCCTCCTCCTGTTCCTGTGTAACAGGCTGGGGAAGGGGCTGAATGGGGCCTCCTCCTGTTCCTGTGTAACGGGCTGGGGAAGGGGCTGAATGGGGCCTCCTCCTGTTCCTGTGTAACGGGCTGGAGAAGGGGCTGAATGGGGCCTCCTCCTGTTCCTGTGTAACGGGCTGGAGAAGGGGCTGAATGGGGCCTCCTCCTGTTCCTGTGTAACGGGCTGGAGAAGGGGCTGAATGGGGCCTCCTCCTGTTCCTGTGTAACAGGCTGGAGAAGGGGCTGAATGGGGCCTCCTCCTGTTCCTGTGTAACGGGCTGGAGAAGGGGCTGAATGGGCCTCCTCCTGTTCCTGTGTAACAGACGAGAGAAGGGGCTGAATGGGGCATCCTCCTGTTCCTGTGTAACAGGCTGGAGAAGGGGCTGAATGGGGCCTCCTCCTGTTCCTGTGTAACAGGCTGGAGAGGGGCTGAATGGGGCCTCCTCCTGTTCCTGTGTAACAGGCTGGAGAAGGGGCTGAATGGGGCCTCCTCCTGTTCCTGTGTAACAGGCTGGAGAAGGGGCTGAATGGGGCCTCCTCCTGTTCCTACGTAACAGGCTGGAAAAGGGGCTGAATGGGGCCTCCTCCTGTTCCTGTGTAATGCTGGAGAAGGGGCTGAATGGGGCCTCCTCCTGTTCCTGTGTAACAGGCTGGAGAAGGGGCTGAATGGGCCCTCCTCCTGTTCCTGTGTAACAGGCTGGAGAAGGGGCTGAATGGGGCCTCCTCCTGTTCCTGTGTAACAGGCTGGAGAAGGGGCTGAATGGAGCCTCCTCCTGTTCCTGTGTAACGGGCTGGAGAAGGGGCTGAATGGGGCCTCCTCCTGTTCCTGTGTAACAGGCTGGAGAAGGGGCTGAATGGGGCCTCCTCCCGTTCCTGTGTAACGGGCTGGAGAAGGGGCTGAATGGGGCCTCCTCCTGTTCCTGTGTAACAGGCTGGAGAAGGGGCTGAATGGGGCCTCCTCTTGTTCCTGTGTAACGGGCTGGAGAAGGGGCTGAATGGGGCCTCCTCCTGTTCCTGCAGATAAACAAGAGCTGGGTGACTGAGGGGCTACGTTGACTGTGTTATTGTTTGTATGTTTTGTTCAATGTTGGTGGGTACTGAGTGCCAGATCGTGATGGCTCAGTGCCTGGCGGAATGAGGCACACAGAGGGGATGGGGAGTGGTTCTGTGCGTGGAATGATTAACAGGAGGTTCTGATCATTACAGTGAATCCCTCTCTGTTCATTAAATGTCAAAGGTTTCAACCGTTCTTCGTAATGCAGTCTCTCGGTATCCTTCAGGCTTCATGACTGAGTATTAAGCATTTCCTAAAAATCAATCGCTTGACTGAGGCCGACTGGGATCTGAACACATCACAACATCAGTACAGAATTAACCCCTTCACACAAAATATCACAGTGAGAGTGGAGAGCAGCAAATTGCTCTGAATGCCAGCGCTAAGGGAGTGCCACACTGTCAGAGGGTCAGTACTGAGGGAGTGCTGCACTGTCAGAGGGTCAGTACTGAGGGAGAGCCGCACTGTCAGAGGGTCAGTACTGAGGGAGTGCTGCACTGTCAGAGGGTCAGTACTGAGGGAGTGCCGCACTGTCAGAGAGTCAGTACTGAGGGAGTGCCGCACTGTCAGAGGGTCAGTACTGAGGGAGTGCTGCACTGTCAGAGGGTCAGTACTGAGGGAGAGCCGCACTGTCAGAGGGTCAGTACTGAGGGAGTGCTGCACTGTCAGAGGGTCAGTACTGAGGGAGTGCCGCACTGTCAGAGGGTCAGTACTGAGGGAGTGCCTCACTGTCAGAGGGTCAGTACTGAGGGAGTGCCGCACTGTCAGAGGGTCAGTACTGAGGGAGTGCCGCACTGTCAGAGGGTCAGTAGTGAGGGAGTGCCGCACTGTCAGAGGGTCAGTAGTGAGGGAGTGCCGCACTGTCAGAGGGTCAGTACTGAGGGAGTCCCGCACTGTCAGAGGGTCAGTAGTGAGGGAGTGCCGCACTGTCAGAGGGTCAGTACTGAGGGAGTGCCGCACTGTCAGAGGGTCAGTACTGAGGGAGTGCCGCACTGTCAGAGGGTCAGTACTGAGGGAGTGCTGCACTGTCAGAGGGTCAGTACTGAGGGAGTGCTGCACTGTCAGTGGGTCAGTACTGAGGGAGTGCCGCACTGTCAGAGGGTCAGTACTGAGGGAGTGCCGCACTGTCAGAGGGTCAGTACTGAGGGAATGCCGCACTGTCAGAGGGTCAGTACTGAGGGAGTGCTGCACTGTCAGAGGGTCAGTACTGAGGGAGTGCCGCACTGTCAGAGGGTCTGTACTGAGGGAGTGCTGCACTGTCAGGGGGTCAGTACTGAGGGAGTGCTGCAGTGTCAGATGGTCAGTAGTGAGGGAGTGCGGCACTGTCAGAGGGTCAGTACTGAGGGAGTGCTGCACTGTCAGAGGGTCAGTACTGAGGGAGTGCTGCACTGTCAGAGGGTCAGTACTGAGGGAGTGCTGCACTGTCAGAGGGTCAGTACTGAGGGAACCCTGCACTGTCAGAGGGTCAGTACTGAGGGAGTGCTGCACTGTCAGAGGTTCAGTACTGAGGGAGTACCACACTGTCAGAGGGTCAGTACTGAGGGAGTGCCGCACTGTCAGAGGGTCAGTACTGTGGGAGTGCTGCACTGTCAGAGGGTCAGTACTGAGGGAACCCTGCACTGTCAGAGGATCAGTACTGAGGGAGTGCTGCACTGTCAGAGGGTCAGTACTGAGGGAGTGCTGCACTGTCAGAGGGTCCGTACTGAGGGAGTGCTGCACTGTCAGAGGGTCAGTACTGAGGGAGTGCTGTACTGTCAGAGGGTCAGTACTGAGGATGTGCTGCACTGTCAGAGGGTCAGTACTGAGGGAGAGCTGCACTGTCAGAGGGTCAGTACTGAGGGAGTGCCGCACTGTCAGAGGGTCAGTACTGAGGGACTGCCGCACTGTCAGAGGGTCAGTACTGAGGGAGAGCTGCACTGTCAGAGGGTCCGTACTGAGTGAGTGCCGCACTGTCAGAGGGTCAGGACTGAGGGAGTGCCTCACTGTCAGAGGGTCAGTACTGAGGGTGTGCCGCACTGTCAGAGGGTCAGTACTGAGGGAGTGCCGCACTGTCAGAGGGTCAGTACTGAGGGAGTGCCGCACTGTCAGAGGGTCAGTACTGAGGGAGTGCCGCACTGTCAGAGGGTCAGTATTGAGGGAGTGCCGCACTGTCAGAGGGTCAGTACTGAGGGAGTGCCGCCCTGTCAGAGGGTCAGTACTGAGGGAGTGCCGCACTGTCAGAGGGTCAGTACTGAGGGAGTGCTGGAGTGTCAGAGGGTCAGTACTGAGGGAGTGCGGCACTGTCAGAGTGTCAGTACTGAGGGAGTGCTGCACTGTCAGTGGGTCAGTACTGAGGGAGTGCCGCACTGTCAGAGGGCCAGTACTGAGGGAGTGCTGCACTGTCAGGGGGTCAGTACTGAGGGAGTGCTGCAGTGTCAGGTGGTCAGTAGTGAGGGAGTGCCGCACATTCAGAGGGTCAGTACTGAGGGAGTGCTGCACTGTCAGAGGGTCAGTACTGAGGGAGTGCCGCACTGTCAGAGGGTCAGTACTGAGAGAGTGATGCACTGTCAGAGGGTCAGTACTGAAGGAGTGCTGCACTGTCAGAGGGTCAGTACTGAGGGAGTGCCGCACTGTCAGAGGGTCAGTACTGAGGGAGTGCCGCACTGTCAGAGGATAAGTACTGAGGGAGTGCTGCACTGTCAGAGGGTCAGTACTGAGGGAGTGCCGCACTGTCAGAGGGTCAGTACTGAGGGAGTACCGCACTGTCAGAGGGTCCGTACTGAGGGAGTGCTGCACTGTCAGAGGGTCCGTACTGAGGGACTGCTGCACTGTCAGATGGTCAGTACTGAGGAGTGCCGCACTGTCAGAGGGTCCGTACTGAGGGAGATCTGCACTGTCAGAGGGTCAGTACTGAGGGTGTGCTGCACCGTCAGAGGGTCAGTACTGAGGGAGTGCCGCACTGTCAGAGGGTCCGTACTGTGGGAGTGCTGCACTGTCAGAGGGTCAGTACTGAGGGAGTGCTGCACTGTCAGAGGGTCAGTACTGAGGGAGTGCTGCACTGTCAGAGGGTCTGTACTGAGGGAGTGCTGCACTGTCAGAGGGTCAGTACTGAGGGAGTGCTGCACTGTCAGAGGGTCAGTACTGAGGGAGTGCTGCACTGTCAGAGGGTCTGTACTGAGGGAGTGCTGCACTGTCAGATGGTCAGTACTGAGGGAGTGCTGCACTGTCAGAGGGTCAGTACTGAGGGAGTGCCGCACTGTCAGAGGGTCCGTACTGAGGGAGATCTGCACTGTCAGAGGGTCAGTACTGAGGGAGTGCTGTACTGTCAGAGGGTCAGTACTGAGGATGTGCTGCACTGTCAGAGGGTCAGTACTGAGGGAGAGCTGCACTGTCAGAGGGTCAGTACTGAGGGAGTGCCGCACTGTCAGAGGGTCCTTACTGAGGGAGTGCCGCACTGTCAGAGGGTCAGGACTGAGGGAGTGCTGTACTGTCAGAGGGTCAGTACTGAGGGTGTGCCGCACTGTCAGAGGGTCAGTACTGAGGGAGTGCCGCACTGTCAGAGGGTCAGCACTGAGGGAGTGCCGCACTGTCAGAGGGTCAGTACTGAGGGAGTGCCGCACTGTCAGAGGGTCAGTACTGAGGGAGTGCCGCACTGTCAGAGGGTCAGTACTGAGGGAGTGCCGCCCTGTCAGAGGGTCAGTACTGAGGGAGTGCCGCACTGTCAGAGGGTCAGTACTGAGGGAGTGCTGGAGTGTCAGAGGGTCAGTACTGAGGGAGTGCGGCACTGTCAGAGGGTCAGTACTGAGGGAGTGCTGCACTGTCAGAGTGTCAGTACTGAGGGAGTGCTGCACTGTCAGGGGTTCAGTACTGAGGGAGTGCTGCATTGTCAGGTGGTCAGTAGTGCGGGAGTGCGGCACTGTCAGAGGGTCAGTACTGAGGGAGTGTCGCACTGTCAGAGGGTCAGTACTGAGAGAGTGATGCACTGTCAGAGGGTCAGTACTGAAGGAGTGCTGCACTGTCAGCGGGTCAGTACTGAGGGAGTGCCGCACTGTCAGAGGGTCAGTACTGAGGGAGTGCCGCACTGTCAGAGGGTCAGTACTGAGGGAGTGCTGCACTGTCAGGGGGTCAGTACTGAGGGAGTGCTGCATTGTCAGGTGGTCAGTAGTGCGGGAGTGCGGCACTGTCAGAGGGTCAGTACTGAGGGAGTGCCGCACTGTCAGAGGGTCAGTACTGAGGGAGTGTCGCACTGTCAGAGGGTCAGTACTGAGAGAGTGATGTACTGTCAGAGGGTCAGTACTGAAGGAGTGCTGCACTGTCAGCGGGTCAGTACTGAGGGAGTGCCGCACTGTCAGAGGGTCAGTACTGAGGGAGTGCTGCACTGTCAGAGGGTCAGTACTGAGGGAACCCTGCACTGTCAGAGGATCAGTACTGAGGGAGTGCCGCACTGTCAGAGGGTCAGTACTGAGGGAGTGCCGCACTGTCAGAGGGTCAGTACTGAGGGAGTGTCGCACTGTCAGAGGGTCAGTACTGAGAGAGTGATGTACTGTCAGAGGGTCAGTACTGAAGGAGTGCTGCACTGTCAGCGGGTCAGTACTGAGGGAGTGCCGCACTGTCAGAGGGTCAGTACTGAGGGAGTGCTGCACTGTCAGAGGGTCAGTACTGAGGGAACCCTGCACTGTCAGAGGATCAGTACTGAGGGAGTGCAGCACTGTCAGAGGGTCAGTACTGAGGGAGTGCTGCACTGTCAGAGGGTCCGTACTGAGGGACTGCTGCACTGTCAGATGGTCAGTACTGAGGGAGTGCCGCACTGTCAGAGGGTCAGTACTGAGGGAGTGCTGCACTGTCAGAGGGTCAGTACTGAGGAGTGCCGCACTGTCAGAGGGTCCGTACTGAGGGAGATCTGCACTGTCAGAGGTTCAGTACTGAGGGTGTGCTGCACCGTCAGAGGGTCAGTACTGAGGGAGAGCTGCACTGTCAGAGGGTCCGTACTGAGGGAGTGCCGCACTGTCAGAGGGTCAGTACTGAGGGAGTGCTGCACTGTCAGAGGGTCAGTACTGAGGAGTGCCGCACTGTCAGAGGGTCCGTACTGAGGGAGTGCTGCACTGTCAGATGGTCAGTACTGAGGGAGTGCTGCACTGTCAGAGGGTCAGTACTGAGGGAGTGCTGCACTGTCAGAGGGTCATTACTGAGGAGTGCCGCACTGTCAGAGGGTCCGTACTGAGGGAGATCTGCACTGTCAGAGGGTCAGTACTGAGGGTGTGCTGCACCGTCAGAGGGTCAGTACTGAGGGAGAGCTGCACTGTCAGAGGGTCCGTACTGAGGGAGTGCCGCACTGTCAGAGGGTCAGTACTGAGGCAGTGCTGCACTGTCAGAGGGTCTGTACTGAGGGAGTGCTGCACTGTCAGATGGTCAGTACTGAGGGAGTGCTGCACTGTCAGAGGGTCAGTACTGAGGGAGTGCTGCACTGTCAGAGGGTCTGTACTGAGGGAGTGCTGCACTGTCAGATGGTCAGTACTGAGGGAGTGCCGCACTGTCAGAGGGTCAGTACTGAGGGAGTGCTGCACTGTCAGAGGGTCTGTACTGAGGGAGTGCTGCACTGTCAGAGGGTCAGTACTGAGGGAGTGCCGCACTGTCAGAGGGTCAGTACTGAGGGAGTGCTGCACTGTCAGAGGGTCTGTACTGAGGGAGTGCTGCACTGTCAGATGGTCAGTACTGAGGGAGTGCTGCACTGTCAGAGGGTCAGTACTGAGGGAGTGCCGCACTGTCAGAGGGTCCGTACTGTGGGAGTGCTGCACTGTCAGAGCGTCAGTACTGAGGGAGTGCTGCACTGTCAGAGGGTCAGTACTGAGGGAGTGCCGCACTGTCAGAGGGTCCGTACTGAGGGAGATCTGCACTGTCAGAGGGTCAGTACTGAGGGAGTGCTGTACTGTCAGAGGGTCAGTACTCAGGATGTGCTGCACTGTCAGAGGGTCAGTACTGAGGGAGAGCTGCACTGTCAGAGGGTCAGTACTGAGGGAGTGCCGCACTGTCAGAGGGTCCGTACTGAGGGAGTGCCGCACTGTCAGAGGGTCAGGACTGAGGGAGTGCTGTACTGTCAGAGGGTCAGTACTGAGGGTGTGCCGCACTGTCAGAGGGTCAGTACTGAGGGAGTGCCGCACTGTCAGAGGGTCAGCACTGAGGGCGTGCAGCACTGTCAGAGGGTCAGTACTGAGGGAGTGCCGCACTGTCAGAGGGTCAGTACTGAGGGAGTGCCGCACTGTCAGAGGGTCAGTACTGAGGGAGTGCCGCCCTGTCAGAGGGTCAGTACTGAGGGAGTGCCGCACTGTCAGAGGGTCAGTACTGAGGGAGTGCTGGAGTGTCAGAGGGTCAGTACTGAGGGAGTGCGGCACTGTCAGAGGGTCAGTACTGAGGGAGTGCTGCACTGTCAGAGTGTCAGTACTGAGGGAGTGCTGCACTGTCAGGGGTTCAGTACTGAGGGAGTGCTGCACTGTCAGAGGGTCAGTACTGAGGGAGTGCGGCACTGTCAGGTGGTCAGTAGTGCGGGAGTGCGGCACTGTCAGAGGGTCAGTACTGAGGGAGTGTCGCACTGTCAGAGGGTCAGTACTGAGAGAGTGATGCACTGTTAGAGGGTCAGTACTGAAGGAGTGCTGCACTGTCAGCGGGTCAGTACTGAGGGAGTGCCGCACTGTCAGAGGGTCAGTACTGAGGGAGTGCCGCACTGTCAGAGGGTCAGTACTGAGGGAGTGCTGCACTGTCAGGGGGTCAGTACTGAGGGAGTGCTGCATTGTCAGGTGGTCAGTACTGAGGGAGTGCCGCACTGTCAGAGGGTCAGTACTGCGGGAGTGCGGCACTGTCAGAGGGTCAGTACTGAGGGAGTGTCGCACTGTCAGAGGGTCAGTACTGAGAGAGTGATGTACTGTCAGAGGGTCAGTACTGAAGGAGTGCTGCACTGTCAGCGGGTCAGTACTGAGGGAGTGCCGCACTGTCAGAGGGTCAGTACTGAGGGAGTGCTGCACTGTCAGAGGGTCAGTACTGAGGGAACCCTGCACTGTCAGAGGATCAGTACTGAGGGAGTGCAGCACTGTCAGAGGGTCAGTACTGAGGGATTGCTGCACTGTCAGAGGGTCCGTACTGAGGGACTGCTGCACTGTCAGAGGGTCAGTACTGAGGGAGTGCCACACTGTCAGATGGTCAGTACTGAGGGAGTGCTGCACTGTCAGAGGGTCAGTACTGAGGGAGAGCTGCACATCAGAGGGTCAGTACTGAGGGAGTGCCGCACTGTCAGAGGGTCAGTACTGAGGATGTGCTGCACTGTCAGAGGGTCAGTACTGAGGATGTGCTGCACTGTCAGAGGGTCAGTACTGAGGGAGAGCTGCACATCAGAGGGTCAGTACTGAGGGAGTGCCGCACTGTCAGAGGGTCCGTACTGAGGGAGTGCCGCACTGTCAGAGGGTGAGTACTGAGGGAGTGCTGCACTGTCAGAGGGTCAGTACTGAGGGAGTGCCGCACTGTCAGAGTGTCAGTACTGAGGGAGTGCGGCACTGTCAGAGGGTCAGTACTGAGGGTGTGCCGCACTGTCAGAGGGTCAGTACTGAGGGAGTGCCGCACTGTCAGAGGGTCAGTACTGAGGGAGTGCTGCACTGTCAGAGGGTCAGGACTGAGGGAGTGCTGCACTGTCAGAGGGTCAGTACTGAGGGAGTGCTGGAGTGTCAGAGGGTCAGTACTGAGGGAGTGCGGCACTGTCAGAGTGTCAGTACTGAGGGAGTGCCGCACTGTCAGAGGTTCAGTACTGAGGGAGTGCCGCACTGTCAGAGGGTCAGTCCTGAGGGAGTGCTGCATTGTCAGAGGGTCAGTACTGAGGGAGTGCTGCACTGTCAGAGGGTCAGTACTGAGGTAGTGCTGCACTGTCAGGGCGTCAGTACTGAGGGAGTGCTGCAGTGTCAGATGGTCAGTAGTGAGGGAGTGCGACACTGTCAGAGGGTCAGTACTGAGGGAGTGCTGCACTGTCAGAGGGTCAGTACTGAGGGAGTGCTGCACTATCAGAGGGTCAGTACTGAGGGAGTGACGCACTGTCAGAGGGTCAGCACTGAGGGTGTGCCACACTGTCAGAGGGTCAGTACTGAGGGAGTGCTGCACTGTCAGAGGGTCAGTACTGAGGGAGTGCCGCACTGTCAGAGGGTCAGTACTGAGGGAGTGCTGGAGTGTCAGAGGGTCAGTACTGAGGGAGTGCGGCACTGTCAGAGTGTCAGTACTGAGGGAGTGCCGCACTGTCAGAGGTTCAGTACTGAGGGAGTGCCGCACTGTCAGAGGGTCAGTACTGAGGGAGTGCTGCACTGTCAGAGGGTCAGTGCTGAGGGACTGCCGCACTGTCAGAGGGTCAGTACTGAGGGAGTGCCGCATTGTCAGAGGGACAGTACTGAGGGAGTGCCGCACTGTCAGAGGGTCAGTACTGAGGGAGTGCCGCACTGTCAGAGGGTCAGTACTGAGGGAATGCTGCACTGTCAGAGGGTCAGTACTGAGGGAGTGCCGCACTGTCAGAGGGTCAGTACTGAGGGAGTGCCACACTGTCAGAGGGTCAGTACTGAGGGAGTACCGCACTGTGAGAGGGTCAGTACTGAGGGAGAGCTGCACTGTCAGAGGGTCAGTGCTGAGGGAGTGCCGCACTGTCAGAGGGTCAGTGCTGAGGGAGGGCCGCACTGTCAGAGGGTCAGTACTGAGGGAGCGCTGCACTGTCAGAGGGTCAGTACTGAGGGAGTGCCGCACCGTCAGAGGGTCAGTACTGAGGGAGTGCTGCACTGTCAGAGGGTCAGTACTGAGGGAGTGCTGCACTGTCAGAGGGTCAGTACTGAGGGAGTGCGGCACTGTCAGAGGGTCAGTACTGAGGGAGTGCTGCACTGTCAGAGGGTTAGTACTGAGGGAGCGCCGCACTGTCAGAGGGTCAGTACTGAGGGATTACCGCACTGTCAGAGGGTCAGTACTGAGGGAATCCTCTCTTTGCCTGAGTTTGTGAATTATGATTGCAATGTGTGGGATGTGACTCTTGCTGTGGGTAGGTCAGGGTTAATGTTACGGAGCTGGATTGGGGCTGTGAGCGGGAGTTGCACGTTCTCAGATTTTAATGTCCGTTGTACTTTACTTGGAGTGTCGAAGATTCACAGCAAAGAGTCGAGAACTGGTAGCAGGTGAGAATGTGGACTTTCATTATTAATGTCTGATGTTCGGAAATGTTTATGAACCAAAGATTCAACAACTCCTCTCCCTCTGACAGGACCGGGGAACTGACAATCTGAAATGGAAAATAAGATGGCATCTGGAGTTTGTACAATCGCAAAATGTGTGTGCGAGAGAGAGAGTGTGTGTGAGAGAGTGAGAGAGAGTGAGAGAGAGTGTGAGAGAGTGTGAGAGAGTGCACATGTGAGAGAGAGTGTGAGAGAGAGTGCGCGTGTGAGAGAGAGTGCACGTGTGAGAGAGAGTGTGAGAGAGAGTGCGCGTGTGAGAGAGAGTGCACGTGTGAGAGAGAGTGTGAGAGAGAGTGCGCGTGTGACAGAGAGTGCACGTGTGAGAGAGTGTGAGAGTGTGTGAGAGAGTGAGAGAGAGAGCGTGTGTGAGAGAGAGTGAGAGAGTGTGTGAGAGAGTGAGAGAGAGAGCGTGTGTGAGAGTGAGACAGAGTGTGAGAGAATGCACATGTGAGAGGTAATGTGAGAGAGAGTGCGCGTGTGAGAGAGAGTGAGAGAGATAGTGTGCGTGAGAGAGAATGAGTGCGAAAGTGTGTGAGATAGTGAGAGAGAGAGCGTGTGTGAGAGAGTGAGAGAGAGTGCGTGTGTGTGAGAGAGTGAGAGAGATAGTGTGCGTGAGAGAGAATGAGTGCGAAAGTGTGTGAGAGAGTGAGAGAGAGCGTGTGTGAGAGTGAGAGAGAGTGTGAGAGAGTGCACATGTGAGAGAGAGTGTGAGAGAGAGTGTGTGTGAGAGAGTGAGAGAGAGAGCGTGGGTGAGAGAGAGTGAGAGAGTGTGTGAGAGAGTGAGAGAGAGAGCGTGTGTGAGAGTGAGAGAGTGTGTGAGAGAGTGCACATGTGAGAGAGAGTGTGAGAGAGAGTGCGCGTGTGAGAGTGTGAGAGAGAGTGCACGTGTGAGAGAGTGTGAGAGTGTGTGAGAGAGTGAGAGAGAGAGCGTGTGTGAGAGAGTGTGTGAGAGAGAGAGAGAGAGCGTGTGTGAGAGTGAGACAGTGTGAGAGAATGCACATGTGAGAGATAATGTGAGAGAGAGTGCGCGCGTGAGAGAGAGTGTGTGTGAGAGAGTGAGAGAGAGTGCGTGTGTGTGAGAGAGTGAGAGAGATAGTGTCACGTGAGAGAGAATGAGTGCGAGAGTGTGTGAGAGAGTGAGAGAGAGAGCGTGTGTGAGAGTGAGAGAGAGAGTGCGCTTGTGAGAGAGTGCACATGTGAGAGAGAGTGTGAGAGAGAGTGTGTGTGAGAGAGTGAGAGAGAGAATGCGCGTGTGAGAGAGTGTGTGAGAGTGTGTGAGAGAGTGAGAGAGAGAGCGTGTGTGAGAGAGTGTGAGAGAGAGTGAGAGAGAGAGCGTGTGTGAGAGAGTGTGAGAGAGAGTGAGAGATTGTGTGTGTGTGAGAGTGAGAGAGAGAGAGTGTGTGTTAGAGAGAGTGAGAGAGGGAGCGTGTGTGTGAGGGTGAGAGAGTGTGTGTGAGAGAGTGAGAGAGAGTGCGTGTGTGTGAGAGAGTGAGAGAGAGAGTGTGTGGGAGAGAGAGTGAGAGAGAGAGTGTGTGTGAGAGAGTGAGAGAGAGAGTGTGTGTGAGAGCATGTGTGAGAGAGAGAGTGTGTGAGAGAGTGTGAGAGAGAGAGAGTGTGTGTGAGAGAGTGAGAGAGAGTGTGTGTGTGAGGGTGAGAGAGAGTGTGTGTGAGAGTGAGAGAGTGTGTGTGAGAGTGAGAGAGAGAGTGTGTGTGAGAGAGTGAGAGAGAGAGTGTGTGTGAGAGAGAGTGAGAGAGAGAGTGTGTGTGAGAGAGTGTGTGTGAGAGAGAGATTGTGTGTGAGAGAGTGTGTGAGAGAGAGAGTGTGTGAGAGAGTGTGAGAGAGAGAGAGTGTGTGTGAGAGAGTGTGAGAGAGAGAGTGTGTGTGTGAGGGTGAGAGAGAGTGCGTGTGAGAGAGTGAGAGAGAGTGCGTGTGTGTGAGAGAGTGAG